>NC_133657.1:146940058-147209383 GCF_009905375.1 Apium graveolens | reverse complement strand
ATCACAAAGACACTAATGATTAGTTTTAAGGACCCAGACTTGCTTGGATCCTTTGGCCTTATTAAGTTTGTTAACATTTGCAGCGGATTTAACATCAGAGTTTATGTTAACATTTTTCTTATCAGAATTTACAGTATCAGACTTTGCATCAGAACTTACACTAGAAGGAATAATGCTAACTTTCTTTAAAGAAGGTTTTATTTGATAATAATCATAGTACAAACTATGATATTCCTTACAAGTATAAATGGAATGCCATAAACTACCACAATGAAAATAAGGATTTTGTGGCTTAAATCTAACAAACTGACTCTTAACTCCTGACTTAAAAGGTAAGGAGTTTATATTCTTATTCTTCCTGCAAAAAGAAGCCAGATGGTTAGAATTTCCATAGTTATAGCATTTCTTTCTAGGAGCATTAGGAACAGGCATATAGTTATTGCTTTTATTCACACCTTCCTTTCCATTCCTATTTTTCCTAGGTGGCTTTACCTTGTTTACATTCTTAATCTCTTTCAGCTTATACTTAAGCTGCTTCTTTGTTATTAAGCCTATGTTAACTTCAGCTGGTTTATCCTATTTTAATTTGTCAGAAGTCGACTCTGCCTTAACTTCTGTATCAATATCTTTCATCTTTTCAGAATCAGACTTTAAAGTTTTAGCTACAAACTTAACAGGATTTACCTTTGGCTTAGTAGTCTTTTTAACAATAATTGGCTTAATCTGTTCAGTTCCTTTTTCACTTTTATCATCTCCATAACCTAAGCTTTTTTCCAGTTTCCACTACTCAACAAATTCTGAGTTGTTCTGCCAGAGTTAGTCCAAGTCCTGATTATCTCTCTTTCCTTTTCTAACTCAGTTTTTAGAGATTGATTCAATTTTAATACTTCATCTCTAACATTAAAAGCATCATCTATTTCTTTCTGAGTTTGATGGAACATAACTAACTCCTTTTCTAAATAGTCATTCCTTTTCTTAAAAGCCAGATTTACAGAAGTTAACCTATCATATGTTAAAGTCTGATCTCTATAGCTAATGAATATGGTTTTAAGATAAGATCTCAACTCAGTAATATCATCAGTATGAAAAGCATAAGTTGTTTGAGGTACCTTTAACTCAGCAGCTTCAGAACTGCTATCAGCATTTGCCATCAAGGCATAGTTCACCTCATTTTCAGAATTTGAAGTATCTTTCCAGCTTTTCTTCTTTGTGACAAGTACCTTGCCTTTGTCAATTTTTCCTTTCTTGCAATCAGGAGATATGTGGCCTTTCTCACCACAATTGTAGCATTTAACATTTGAGTAATCTCCTCTGTCAGACTTTCCTGCTTTGCCTTCAGATTTTCTGAATCCCTTTTTATAAGAACTTCCACTTTTCCTGGAAAACTTCCTTCCCTTTCTCAATTACATGTAGGCTATCTTTTTTATGCCCATCACTATAAGAGCACACAATCTCATCATCTCTTCATCATCATCCATCTCAGATAGACTTTCAGTTTCTGAATCCTCATCATTATCAGAACTTGATGACTCGGTATCAGACTTTGTGATGATAACCTTTCCTTTGCCTTTCTTTGAGGCAGCCACTTTGGGGAATTCCTCCTCAGCCTTAAGAACAACTGTCCTTGACTTTTTCCCATGCCTCTTGCTTCTTTGATCCATCTCAAGTTCATGAGTTTTGAGCATACCATAAATTTCATCAAGAGTAGTTTCATCAAGAGCATAGTTGTCTCTTATAGTAGTTGCCTTCAAATCCCAACTTTCAGGAAGAGCTAAAAGGAATTTAAGATTAGTATCTTCAAGATCATATTCCTTATCCACCAGTGACAGATCATTCAAGAGTTTGACAAATCTTTCATATAAATCAGTTAATGACTCATCAGGTTTTGAGTCAAAGTGCTCATACTTTTGAGTGAGTATAGTCCTCCTGTTCATCTTAATTGCATCAGTTCCCTGTCATCTTATTTCCAAGGCATCCCATATCTCCTTTGCAGTCTTGCAGTTTATTACCCTGTTTGACATGACATTGTCAATGGCACTATGCAGCAAATGCCTTACCTTTGCATCCTTGGCAATAGATGAGATATCTTTAGCTGTATATTCACTTTTCTCCTTTGGTACAGTCATTGCTGGCCGATCTGCAACTACAACAGAGAGCTTGGTTGGCTTATGTGGTCCTTCATTAATTTTGTCAAGGTATTCTGGATCTATAGCTTCCAGAAACATAGTCATCCTCACTTTCCATATGGGATACTTAGAAGGTTTCAGTATGGGAACCCTAATAGTCTCATATCAATTATGAATTTGAGTTTTTGGAGTTTCTTCAGTTTTGGTGGGCTTGGTTGGAGTTTGTTCTTCTTCAAACATGATTGTTTTGGATCTTTTCTGTATTTGTGTTAACAGATAGGCTCTGATACCACTTGTTAGGTCACACACACTATAGAAGGGGGTTGAAAACAGTGTATACTACAATCAAATCGAATTAAGAACACAAGTATGAAACACAAAATAATCTTATTAATAAAATAGTATTACAATGGAACCGTTCTCTCTCAGTGATGAACAAATATCACGAGAGCTGCTAGGGTTACAATGAATAATATTCTCAATTAAGATAACACATATAGTGTAAACCCTATGTTGTGTTTATATAGACACAGTTACAAGATAATCTTATAATCGATATCAAATATGATTCTGCATCCTAAAATATATCAACTAGTTATCTTTTCCTCCAAGTCTTCTATTCTTCATAGAATTTTTCTCCATGCATATCTCTTCTTGTTTTAGTCTTGATCTTCTTTCCTTTCAATCAGTCGCCTTCCTTATCTGAATGTCTTCTTAAGTCCTGATATTATCTCCAGATAAATATCTTCTGATATCTTAAGTTCTGATAACTTAAGTTCTGATATCTTAAGTTCTGACTTCAATATAAGTACTGATTTCCAGTTAAGTCCTAATTTGTCATGTTATTCAAGATCTGAAAACTAAACACAAATCATTATTAGACATGACATCATAAATATATCTAACATTCTTCTTGAGAGTGATACAAGAGATTTGATCTAAATTATTACCACTAACTAGATGACCAGTGTTAACTTTATTCAGTTAACTGCTGGTTTACACAATGGATAATAAACATGCTATTAGCTTTTCTAAACTATCACTTGTCATTTCAATTTATAGAAAAGCAAATCTTCCATTTCTGGCTTATCATATCTTTAGCATCCCGTGTTCACTTTAATCTTCCTCTGTCAGTTAATCTTTGCCATTGATCTTGCACACTCTTCAAGCTTCTTTTTGTAGACTTGTCAATCCAGCTATTGGATTGTTTGTTGATTGTTTATCTTGGATATTGAACTGATCTGCAATTCTGTACTTTTAGACTGTACCTCGAGATCTCCAGTTTGAATTAATAGAACACTTGACATCTCGATAAGTACATAAGCTTATCGAGATCTCTAGCACTCCATATTAAGTTTGGCTTGTAGAGGTATTGAGCTTGTCGAGATCTCTAGTCTTTACATCTTCACTTTGACTTATCAATAACCCAGAGTTCTCTACTGAATGTAGACTTGTCGATAACTCTAAGTTTTCTAGTGAAGGAATGACTTGTCGATATTTCCAATCTTCATTTCTTCAATTTTGCTTGTCGATATCTTCCTGAGTTCTCTAGTAGCTTTCCTGACTTCTCCACTCTGAATTCTTTCATTTCTTCTATCCCGGTGGATATTGCTCATCCGTCGAGTATTGATTGTATCCCGATGGATGTGCCTAACAGCAGTCATCCGTCGGCTAGCCAAACTACTATCTCGATGGATGTTCCTCATCCGTCGGTACTCTCTGCAACTTGAATGACTTCTCGATAAGCCATTCTCGAGTTCTTGAATGACTTCTCTATAACATTAAAACTGTGACTTGTAGAGATCTTGACTTAGAGTATTTTTCTCCAAACAGATTTATTCAACTCCAAGCTTTTCTTCAAAATTCTTCCGAGGCATGATCTTTTTGATCTTCTTCCAGATAGAATCCTTAGGCTTGATACTGTTTTAGGAAAAAGACTCCAGTCTGCTCCTTTGCATTATTACAGAATTTAAGTGTTACAAGTATAAAATACAAATTTAGATAACAATACAACTTACTCAGGGTTGACCCCAAGCTTAACTGAAAATTGAAAATAACTGTTCTTTACTCTTCTACTCAGATCAGATGTCCATTTGACTTGCTTCATACTTTGATCAGAGATGCTAATGACATTGTTATCTCCAGTAATCTTTGATAATCTTTGACATCAATAATTATATATTACAATCTCCTTCAACTTGTTCATTATGAAATTATGTACAAGTTCTGATTGATGATGTCAAAACTTTAACTAAATGCAGAAACCAATCTTCCCATCTGGTCTACTTTTGTTGAGTTGAATTTAGATTTATTCTTCTCTCCCCCTATAAAGAATAGAATATTTTATTATCTGGAAACATCCATCAGCTGTTTTGGTAGTCATTTAGATATATTCTCCCTTTTTTTGACATTATCTCCAGGTTGAAAGATCCAGCTAGATGCACATTGTTCAAGCTACTGTCATTGTCCATTTAGAACACTGTCTGCAGCTTCAAGCTTCAGTGAGATTTGTGGTGATGAGTTTATCAAATAGAATAGAGGTTTCACTTAGATCGGCAGAAAAAATCTATTAGAAAAAAAAATCCTAAGCTCTCTGTTCTTTTGAATAAGTAGTCTCACTACTTCTCACTGCACTAGTCTCATGACTGTTGAGAGTCAGAGTTCCCTCACAAGGATTACTAAATTCATACACTCATCTACCTCTCCTTTTTCCAGGAAGGATCCTGCCTCTCTTTTTCTCTCTTTTTCTCTAAATCTTTTCTCTTATTCTCACATGAAAGGCTCAGTTGTGTTTGACTTACAGAAATAAGAGGTGGCTGAGAAGAGTTGTCTGTGATCATATGATTAGGGGTAATCCATATAGGCCTAATCATACTCATTTCATCAAAAAAGAGAATATTAGCTTGAAGTTGTGAGGTGGATGAATCATTAAGAACACCTATGACTAGGGTCAATGTTTGACTCACAGATTACTCTGTGGTTTTGATAGTGTGTTGTTCCTCACTTGTAGTGGGAACCTCCAACTGAATTGGAGGGGATTTGACTAGGTTACTATCATGTACACCAGCCTTAAACCCTTGTGTGTCTTGCAACACACTGGAACATAAATGTGCTATACTTGCCCTTCTCATGACATTGTCATAGGTAATTCTACTTCTAGTTTTGACTGCTAAGTGTTAGGTATGAATATAACACAAGGGGGGTGAATGTGTTTTGGCTTAAATGTTTGATTTTCGATCGACTTAGGCTTTAAAAGTTGGTAGTTGTTAATGATTTAGTAGAATGGATTTTAAACATAAATAGCTGTGCAAATATGTAAAATAAAGATCTTCAAAACTCACTTAATTTTATATAAAAAATCAAGCAGTGTTTTGCTACAAAATCTCTAAGTTCTTGTTTTATAACTTAACTTCTTTCTTGAGAGAGAACACACAATTTTTCTATTCTGATTGTTCTACTTAACTAGAGGACCAGTGTTAACTTTATAACTCAGTTAACTGCTGGTTTACACGGTGGATAATAAACATGCTATTAGCTTTTCTAAACTGTCACTTGTCATTTCTATTTATAGAAAAGCAAATCTTCCATTTCTGGATTAGCATATCTTTAGCATCCCGTGATTACTTTAATATCCTCTGTCAGTTAATCTTTGTCATTGATCTTGCACATCTCTCAAGCTGCTTTTTGTAGACTTGTCAATCCAGCTGTGTGAATTGTTTGTTGATTTGCAACCTTGGATATTGAAATGTTCTGCAATTCTGTACTTAGAGAAATTTCTTCACTTCGAGATCTCCAATTAAGCTGTAGAGAACTCGACATCTCGATAGGTATGTTGGCTTGTCGATATCTCTGAAACTTCATTGTTAACTTGACTTATCGACAACTCTGAGTTCTCTAGTGAACTTTGGTTTATCGATAACTCAGAGTTCTCTAATGGACTTTGGCTTATCGATAACTCAGAGTTTTCTCATGAATGTATACATGTCGATATCTCTGAGTTCTCGAATGGGTATCTGACTTATCGATATCTCCAATACCAATTCCTGAGTTCTCTACACACGGTGGATGTTGCTTATCCATCGGGTAGACATTGCTCATCCGTCGAGTAGATATTGCTCATCCGTCGGGTAGACATTGCTCATCCGTCGAGTAGATATTGCTCATCCATCGGGTAGATGTTATTCATCCGTCAGTACTCTCTAGAGTTTAAATGACTTCTCGATAAGTCATTCTGGAGTTCTCGAATGATTTCTCTATAACACTAATTCTGTGACTTGTAGAGATCTTGACTTAGAATGTTTTACACCAAACAGATTTATTCAACTCCAAGCTTCTTCATAATTCTTCTGAGGCATGATCTTCTTGATCTTCTTCCAGATAGAATTCTTAGGCTTGACACTGTTTAGAGAAAAATGCCCTAGTCTGCTCCATTTATATTTTACAGACATTAAGTGTTAGAAGTATGAATTACAGATTAAGGTTAGAATACAACTAATCTTAGGGTTGTCAGTATGACTTAGTCTTGTTATAATACAGGCATGTCTTGCACAACAATCTCCCCCAATTTGTGAGAAGATTGCTTATCACAAATTTATGCCTGTTAACAAGACTAACCCCAAGTTAAAGAATGGAAATAAAATAATACAAAAGCTGATACAACACTTGTACAATGAATATTTGACAGTTTACAATAATTAGGTAAATACCGAGCTGTCTGATTCTTTCTCAATTATGTTCTTAATTTGCACAAGTATTTCCAATTCTTCTAGGATGGGGGTGTCAGTTAGAGCCTCTATTAGTTTCAGTAATTCTGGCTTAGGATATCTAACTAACATCCCAATCCTATAACTTGACAAAGATCCAGCTTTTATATTCAGAAATCTTCCATCCTTTGATATTCTGCTCTTGCCTGCTGCCTTCAACTATTCTGATCTTCTGATATACTCAGATCATAGATGTTGATGATATTATTTGCTCCAGTAATCTTTGACATTCTTCTGAGGCAGAATTCTTTGATATCATCTATTATATATTACAATCTCCCCCAACATGTTCATTATGAAATTATGCACAAGTTCTGATCGATGATGTCAAAACTTTAACTAAATGCAGAAACCAAAACCAGTCTTCCCATCAGGTCTTCTTTTGTTGAGTTACATTTAGATTTATTCAACATCCATTGGCTGTTTTGGCATTTAGATATATTCTCCCCCATTTTGACATTATCTCCAGGAAGAAAAATCCAGCTAAATGCACATTGTTCAAGCTGCTATCATTGTCTATTTGGAACACTGTCTATAGCTTCAAGCTTCATTGAGATTCATGGTGATAAGTTTTAAACAATAGAAGTTTCACTTAGATCTGCAGAAAAATCTGTTAGTGATAAAAGTCCTAAGCTCTCTGTTCTTTTGAATAAGTAGTCTCACATATTCTCACTACACTAGTCTCATGACTTTTGAGAGTCAGAGTTCCCTCACAAGGATTTCTAAATCCATACATTCATCTACCTCTCCTTTTGCCAGGAAGGATCCTGCCTCTCTTAATATTTTTTTTACTCAATCTTTTCTCTTATTCTCACATGAAAGGCTCAAATGTTGTTTGACCTACAGAAATAAGAGGTGGCTGAGAAGAGGTAATCTGTGATCATATGATTAGAGGAAGACCTTGTAGGGCTAATCATACTCATTTCACCATAAAAATGAGTGCATAAGCATCTATGACTGGGGTCACAGTTTGACTCACAGATTGCTCTGTGGTTGTGACAGTGTGTTGTCCTCCACTTGTAGTGAGAACCTCCAATGGAATTGGAGAGGATTTGACTGGGTTACTCTCATGTACACCAGCCTCAAACCTTTGTGCACCTTGCAAAGCACTGTCACATAAATGTGATAAGATTGCCCTTCTTATGACATTGTCATAGGCAATTGTTCTTCTAGCTTTGACGGCTAAGACAACTTCTGCTAGAGTTATGAGGGAAGTTGTTCCTTCTTGAGGAATCTCCAATTGAATTGGAGAGGATTTAGATAGCTCCCCCTCATGAGTACTACCCTCAAACCTATCAGTCTGTTAAGACTGTTTTGCACATGAAGGTGCATTAGGGATATTCATGAAAAGCTGATAAATTTCCATTTTTGTGATACCAGTTTCTTTTTCTCAAATAATCAGAACAACTGAAGAACATTTTGGAAATTTTGTCCTTTTGTAAAACAGGTTCCTTTTGAGAGTTACCTGAGTGGGATTGTGTTTGAGTTTGTGTTTGTGTTGCTGTGCCTGGATAAACCGCAGTTTGGTTTTGAAATGTTTTAGCTGTAATTTAACACAAATACCTGTTGATTAAAACTTGAATCTCCTGTTATTGTCTGAGTGGATTGTGTTGAACCTGTAATGCATTGAACATATTTATCTGTATTGATTAGGCATAACCATTGAGACATGCAGTTGCAAGCATTATGACAGGAAAAATAATAATCAATTAATTTGTAAACACAAGGCAATAATGACATAAACAATCAAGCAACAAAAACAAATTGATAAAGAAGAAGATAATTTCATTAATATTAAACACATAGTATATTAAGATGCAGATTACATCAAGTAAATCCTAATCCTAACTACTCTAGTTTAGACTTCTTCTTCTCAGCCTCCAACCTCCTTGCCCTGCGCTGGTAAGCTCTGGACATGGAGTGTGCAAGAGAGATGATCCTCTCCTGCAACTCCAAAGCAGCAAGGCGTTGCTGCTCAGCCACCCTGGCTCGTCTCTCCTGCTCGAAAGAGGCTTCCATCTCAAAGAAAAGAATGTCAATTTGATCATACCACGAGAGTTCGTAAAAGACCTCAAGTAGAATATCAAAGGGGCTGTAAACAACCCCCTTGAGGCGGACACGAAGTCCGAAAGGATCAAAGTACACTAGATCATCATCCAAATGATGGACCGGTTGATAAGCTCCATTAACAAGTCTGTAGAAGACCGGGGCATCCATTTGAATGAGAGAGAGAGATGAACAGAAGGTGAGTTTGAAATTTGATGTTTTTGTTGAGAGTAGGAGAGTGATGAGTGATAAAGAGTGAATCGTTTTAATTTATAGAGGGAGTAAAGATAGAAATCAAGAGACTCTTGAGTTGCCCGGATAATAGGAGTAATAATCACATAAGCCTACTAGACAGCTAGAAATGACTAGTGACTATTCCCCATGTAAGTACTCAAGAATATTAGTTTATTTTAAAGAGTAACTATTCCCCATGCAAATAAGTGTGTACTCCCTACACAAAAAGTAACTCTCCCTATCAGCAAGCAATCAGATAAAATTATCACTATCAGCATACGCAAAGCAACACAAATAATGTACTAGTCTACTAACATTGGACTAACATATTTCCACGTAAGCAAGAAATCATATAAGCATGTAAATGTGTCAATAAGTCAGAGAAATTTAGAGACTAAGTATGTCAAAAGTATTTTTATGAACATAATTTATGAATTAAATTTGTTCAGTTTTTCATACTTTTTGCTTCTTTTGATCTGTTATTTATTAAGTTCACATACTGAAGATATGACGTAATAAATATTCAGTTTACTTAGAATTTTGAGAAATTCCAAGTTAATATTAATGGAGAAGTCTGGGTATTTATAGAAAAAGGTAAAATACTTATCGAGAAGTCAAATAAATATTTGATATTAAACTTATCGAGAAGTAATTTTAAATATGAAAAAGGTACATTCGAGAAGTCAAGTGACTTATCGAGAACTCTGATAAATGCCCAGTTTGTCCAAAACGGACTGAAATACTTCTAATTTATTTGAATTGAATCAAATTGAAATCAGAATAAATTTTCCAAAAGTATTTGTCCAAAATAATTCATTGAATTAAATTATTTTAGTTCTGAGTTATTGATAAATCTCAAAATATCCTTGTCGAGAACTCTGTGAATTAACACTATTAGAGAACTCTACATGGTCTTATCGATAAGTCATAATAGAGCTTATCGAGAAGTCATTCGAGAAGTCTATAAATAGACTTATCGAGGACTCACTCAAGAACTCTAAAATGACTTGTCGATAAGTCATTTTGACTTATCGAGAACTCAGTTCTCTATACCTTTGAGTACTGTTTTTCTGCCTTGTGTTAATTTTACACATTTAAGATGTAAATTAACAACTAAGCAGTTTACTTAGAATTTTGAAATATTCTAAGTTAAATTTTGAGTTTTTAAAGAAAAATAAATATACAGAGATTCTGAAATATTTATGATTCATATTTCAGTTAATTTCCAATTATATTAAACTGGGTTGACTAATTAGAGATTAATCTGCTGCAAAACATTAGCTGGGTTCTTGCCTTAGGATGAAGAATTGAGCATTCCAATTTCACTCACAAGTCTAGTCAAGGTTGCTTCATCCAAAGGTTTAGTAAAAATGTCAGCTAATTGTTTCTCTGTTGGAACAAAAATGAGCTCAATGGTACCATTTGTAGCATGTTCCCTGATAAAATGGTACCTAACATCAATGTGCTTTGTTCTAGAATGATTAACTGGATTAGCTACTATAGATATGGCACTAGTATTGTCACACATAATAGGAATCTTGTGTAACACTAGACCATAGTCCATTAGCTGATTTCTAATCCAAAGCACCTGAGCACAACAACTTCCAGCAGCTATATATTCAGCCTCAGCTGTGGAAGTTGACACAGATTGTTGTTTCTTACTATACCAGGACACAAGTCTTTGACCAAGAAATTGACAGCTTCCACTAGTACTTTTCTTATCAACCCTGCATCCAGCAAAATCTGCATCTGTGTATCCAATAGCTTCGAAACCAGTTCCCTTAGGATACCATAATCCCAAGTTTGGAGTTCCCTTTAAGTATCTGAAAATCCTTTTGACAGCCATCAAATGTGATTCCTTTTGATTGGCTTGAAATCTGGCACATAGACAAGTAGCAAACATGATGTCTGGTCTACTAGCAGTCAAATACAGTAATGATCCAATCATCCCTCTATAGCTTGAAATATCCACACTCTTGCCTTTCTTGTCTTCATCCAACTTGGTTGCAGTAGACATTGGTGTAGATGCTAGTGAGGTATCCACCATACCAAATTTCTTCAATAAGTCATTCACATATTTGGTTTGGCTGATGAAAGTACCATCACTTCTTTGACTAACTTGAAGGCCAAGGAAGTAACTCAATTCTCCCATCATGCTCATTTCATACTCACTCTGCATTAGCCTAGAGAATCTTTGACAAAGCTTTTCATTTGTAGATCCAAAGATGATATCATCCACATAGATTTGAACTAGGATCATATATTCACCATGCTTCTTGTAGAAGAGAGTCTTATCAATAGTACCTCTGGTAAAACCATGTTTGAGTAGAAATTCTGACAGTGTGTCATACCAGGCTCTTGGTGCCTGTTTCAATCCATATAGAGCCTTAAGTAATTTGTAAACAAAGTTAGGAAATTCTGGATCTTCAAAGCCAGGTGGCTATTGCACATAAACTTCTTCTTCTAGTTCACCATTGAGAAAATCACTCTTGACATCCATTTGATACACCTTGAAATTTGAGTGTGCAGCAAATGCCAGAAAAATTCTTATTGCTTCTAGTCTTGCAACAGGAGCAAAAGTCTCATCATAGTCAATTCCCTCTTCTTGTGAGTAGTCATTAACAACCAACCTTGCTTTGTTTCTAGTAACAATTCCATTTTCATCCATTTTGTTCCTGTACACCCACTTAGTTCCAATTATGCTTCTGTTCTTTGGTGCAGGAACTAATTTCCAAATTTTGTTTCTCTCAAACTGATCCAGCTCCTCCTGCATGGCACATATCCAGTCAGGATCCATTAGTGCTTCTTCAGTTTTCTTGGGCTCTACTTGAGATAGAAAACATGCATGTAGGCATTCATTAGCAGTTGCACTTCTAGTTCTCACACCAGCTGAGGGATCACCAATAATAGCTTCTACTGTATGACTCTTATCCCACTTTCTGGTGTGTGTTTGTTGACTAGTGCCTTCATCATTTTCTTCAGTATTACCATGACTGTCATTTCCATTTTCTCCTTCTCCCCCTCAGTTTGTGCCATCAAATTCAGGTGTCTGAAGAGAGTTTTCATTTCCATGATTTTGTTCAGAGGTTTCTTCATTTGTCACTTGTTATGTCACAACTTCATGTTCCTCATCAGAATCACTATCAATGGTTAGATATCCAAATGCAAGGGCTTCAGCATCATTTTCATCAAGGCATTCCAAGCCTGGACACTTGACATCATCAAAAGTCACATCTGTGCTTTCCATAATTTTCTTTTGATCAATCACATAAACTTTATAGGCTGTTCTTTCCAATGAATATCCCAGAAAAATTGCTTGAAAAACTTTAGATCGAATTTTCCCATATATTCAGAGTTGTCTTTTAGAATGTAACACTTGCTTCCAAACACATGTAGATGTTTCACTGTAGGCTTCCTGTTAGACATGATTAAGTAGGGTGATTTGCCATGAGCTTTGTTGATGAGATATCTGTTTTGAGTGTAGCATGCAGTATTAACAGCCTCTTCCCAAAAACTAGTTGGCAACTGAGCATCTTGTAGCAAAGTTCTAGCAGCTTCAACCAATGTTCTATTTTTCCTCTCAACTACTCCATTCTGTTAAGGTGTTCTAGCTGCTGAAAATTCTTGAACAATGCCTTTGCTTTTGCAGAATTCACTTAATATTGAGTTTCTGAATTCTGTTCCATTATCACTTCTCAATCTTTTCACACTAACATTTCCTTCAGCTTGCTTCTCAATTTTCTTGATGTGCTCAATTATAATGTTTGGAGTTTCATCTTTAGAGTACATGAACTCAACCCAAGTGTATCTTGAAAAATCATCAACCATGACAAGGGCATATTTGTTCCTTGAAATGGACAAGACATTTACTGGCCCAAACAAGTCCATGTGAATAAGTTGCAGAGGTGCACTTATGGAATTCACAGATTTTGACTTGTGACTTGATCTTTTCATCTTTCCTTTCTAACAAGCTTCAAAAACTTCCAGCTGAGTAAATTCCAGATCAGGCATGTCTGTCACAAGCTCCTTCTTGACTAAGGTGTTGATTGCTTTGAAATTCAAGTGAGATAGCTTTTTATGCCACAGTTTGCTTTGCTCTTCTGATGCCTTGGTGTAGAAATAACACTGTCCTTCCTTATTTGTTGAGTCTAAGTCTGCAACAAACAAGCTTCCCTTTATTACTCCCTTAAGAGCAATTTCACCAGTCTTTTTGCTAATAAAAGCACAATCTTCTTTGTTGAAAACAACTTGAAAATCTCTGTCTGCAAATTGACTAACACTTAGGAGATTTACTTATAATCCAACAACTAGTGCTACATCTCCAATGACAACATTTCCAGAAACAATCTTGCCATATCCCATTGTGAATCCTTTGCTGTTGTCTCCAAAGGTCACCAAAGGGCCAGCCATCTCCTCAAATTGTGATAGCAGGGCCTTATCACCTGTCATATGCCTGGAACATCCACTATCAATGATCCATATGACCTTCTTCCCTTTTCCCTGCACACAATGAGGATTAAGTGTGTTTAGCTACCCAAGCTGTGTTGGGCACTTTCTTCTTGTTAACTGATTTTGCAGGAGTAGAATGAGAATTTTGAGATAAAATGGAATTCATAGACTGTTGAGCATTTTCCCTTTCAGATATAGAACCAACTTTTAATTCTATGAGATCAATTCTCAATTTGTAGCAACTCTTCATCACTTTCATGTTGCAGGGAATGCAGTCAAACTTGTCACAGAATGAATAGGGATCATTTGCCTTAGCTTCATTGTACTTGCAGACTCCTTCAGGTGAATTGCTAACAGTCTTTTTACAAAGATGAGTTAGGTGATTCATTGATCCACAATTCTCACACCTCTTTCTAGGAGCATCTGCAACATAAGAAAAATTATTGCTTTTGTTTATCCCAATCTTTCCATTTCTATTCTTCTTTTTCTTTTTGACCCGTTTAGCTTTAATCTCCTTCACAGGCTCCTTAGTTTCTTGATTGGCTTTTGGTGTTTCAACAGAGATGAAAGACTGAGTTGTCTCATCATTTTTCTTTTCCTTGTCCTCATCAGCTATCTCCTGTTTGATGATCAACTCTTCTTCACTGAAGTTCACTTCACATGCCTTAAACAAAGGTGATTCAACTTTCTTCAAAATAATTGGAACATCTTCAGTTTCAGTTGATTTCCCTTTGTCACTGACAGACTTCCTCTTGTTGTTCAAATCCTCATAATCAAGACCAATGGCAATGTTTGCACATGGCTTGTTCTTTTCATGATATTGGCCAATCAAATCAGAAGCATTTCTGAAGGATTTCAGCTTCACTTCATTCTTCTCCAGCTTTTCTCTCAATATTGCTTCAATTTCACTTACACACTTTAATTTGTTCTTTAAATATGCATTTTCTTGCTTAGCAGTATCAAGCTCAACCAACAACAATTCAGTCTCTTGTTTTTCACTCTCAAGTTTTTCATTGATCTTTTTCAATCTGCTAACTTCCTCATTTACAGCAACCATGCTTGTATGAATGTGGAACATTTTTGTGCTCATCTTTTCAAAAGTTTCCTTATATTGACTCACATTTAAATCAATTGTGGTAAGAGTTGGTACCTGTGATTTAGATGATGAAGAATCTCCTTGCTCCAAGGCCATGAATGCATAGTTTCCAACTTCTTCATCTTCATCATTATCTGAATTATCCCAGATCTTGCCCTCAGCAATATAAGCTTTCCCTTGTTGCTTCTTTAGAAGAGCATCATACTTTGCTTCCAATTCAAGATAGGCTTTGTCTTTCTTTGCCTTCTTGGGTTTCCTACATTCTGTAGCAAAATGGCCTAACTCATCACAGTTAAAACACCTTATTTTTTATCTATCAACAGATCCAGTTTTGTAGCCAGTTTTGCTATCAGGAGTGTACTTCCCTTTTCCTTTCCAGCTGCTGTCTTTGTTGAAGGACTGTCCTTTGCTCTTGAAAAATCTTGGTTTCTTTACTCTAATATTAGAGAATTTTCTATCCAAGTAAGCTATTGATTTGTCTAGCTCATCAAGCTCATCAAGAGTGTAGAATTCATCTTCTTCATCCAATTCCAGTATGACTTGCTCTTCAGAGTCATTGACTCTTTTCTCACTTGTAGAAATTGCTGGAGTTGGGGATCTTTGCTCATCATTAGAAGTCTGGCCATCATTCACAATCAGTGCACTTGAGCCATCCATTACATATCCTTGACCAACCCTTAATGACTTCTTTTGAATCATTTCAAGTTCATAAGTTTTCAGAACCCCATAGAGCACTTCCAGTGTGATTCTACTCAGATCCCTTCCTTCTCTAATTGCAGAGATTTTCTGTTCCAAGTGATCAGGGAGAGTAAGCAACTCTAACTACAGGAGTGAAGGGCCCATTCTTGAGGATACCAATGTAAAGATGATTGGCCATTCTTATAAACAGCAACATTTTCTTTTTCCATAAAGTGTAATTGGCCTTATCAAATGGAGGAATCTTGATACTACTAATTTTCTGTGTATTCATTTTTCCAAGATCTAATCTGTTTACTTTCAGATTTTGCTCTGATACTACTTGTTAGGTATGAATACAACACAGAGGGGGGGGGGTGAATGTGTTTTGGCTTAAATGTTTGATTTTCGATCGACTTAGGCTTTAGCAGTTGGTAGTTGTTAATGATTTAGTAGAATGGATATTAAACATAAATAGCTGTGCAAATATGTAAAACAAAGATCTTCAAAACTCACTTAATTTTATATTAAAAATCAAGCAGTGTTTTGCTACAAAATCTCTAAGTTCTTGTTTTAGAACTTAACTTCTTTCTTGAGAGAGAACACACAATTTTTCTATTCTGATTGTTCTACTTAACTAGAGGACCAGTGTTAACTTTATAACTCAGTTAACTGCTGGTTTACACGGTGGATAATAAACATGCTATTAGCTTTTCTAAACTGTCACTTGTCATTTATATTTATAGATAGAAAATCTTCTATTTCTGGATTAGCATATCTTTAGCATCCCGTGATTACTTTAATCTCCTCTGTTAGTTAATCTTTGCCATTGATCTTGCACATCTCTCAAGCTGCTTTTTGTAGACTTGTCAATCCAGCTGTGTGAATTGTTTGTTGATTTGCAACCTTGGATATTGAACTGTTCTACAATTCTGTACTTAGAGAAATTTCTTCACTTCGAGATCTCCAATTAAGCTGTAGAGAACTCAACATCTCGATAGGCATGTTGGCTTGTCGATATCTCTGAAACTTCATTGTTAACTTGACTTATCGACAACTCTAAGTTCTCTAGTGAATTTTGGTTCATCGATAACTCAGATTTCTCTAATGGACTTTGGCTTATCGATAACTCAGAGTTCTCTAATGAATGTACACTTGTCGATATCTCTGAGTTCTCGAATGGGTATCTGACTTATCGATATCTCCAATAGCAATTCCTGAGTTCTCTACACCCGGTGGATGTTGCTTATCCGTCGGGTAGACATTGCTCATCCGTCGAGTAGATATTGCTCATCCGTCGGGTAGACATTGCTCATCCGTCGAGTAGATATTGCTCATCCATCGGGTAGATGTTATTCATCCGTCGGTACTCTCTGGAGTTTAAATGTCTTCTCGATAAGTCATTCTGGAGTTCTCGAATGATTTCTCTATAACACTAATTATGTGACTTGTAGAGATCTTGACTTAGAATGTTTTACACCAAACAGATTTATTTAACTCCAAGCTTCTTCATAATTCTTCTGAGGCATGATCTTCTTGATCTTCTTCCAGATAGAATACTTAGGCTTGACACTGTTTAGAGAAAAATGCTCCAGTCTGCTCCATTTACATTTTACAGACATTAAGTGTTACAAGTATGAATTACATATTAAGGTTACAATACAACTAATCTTAGGGTTGTCAGTATGACTTAGTCTTGTTATAATACAGGCATGTCTTGCAGAACAATCTCCCCCAATTTGTGAGAAGATTGCTTATCACAAATTCATGCCTGTTAACAAGACTAACCCCAAGTTAAAGAATGAAAATAAAATAATACAAAAGCTGATACAACACTTGTACAATGAATATTTGACAGTTTACAATAATTAAGTAAAGAATGAGCTGTCTGATTCTTTCTCAATTATGTTCTTAATTTGCATAAGTATTTCCAATTCTTCTAGGATGGGGGTGTCAGTTAGAGCCTCTATTAGTTTCAGCAAATCTGGCTTAGGATATTGATAAGTGGCATTTTATACCACTTAGAACGTCTTAAAATGGCTTAAATTGGTGTCTTGAAATCAAGTATTTTGTGTATTTGATGCGTTTTTCTAGTGTTTATGCATTTCAGGGTATTAGTTGCATTTCGGGGGAGGAATCATCAAGAATAAGCCTTGGCATGTGTTCACCATTGCGAGAGGAAAGGAATGGGCAGATTACGGCGAAGAAACGGAGCAAACCTGGATTTTTTCCAGTAGAGGCCTGCGCGCCCGCGCAGCAATGCTGAGCGGCCGCGCAGCAACCTGCGCGCCCGCGCAGCTATGCTGAGCGGCCGCGCAGGGTCGGGGAAAAAGATAAATTATTTTAGACTTCTACTTCTGTTTGGCTTCCAACTTCTATGTAATCTGAGTTTTATGGGACTATTACATAAGTAGATTTGAGATGTTTTCACAGAGAGTATTAAGGAGATTATGTTTTAGATTGTGTTTTACGCAAGAAGCGAAGGAGATAAGGAAGAAGACCGATTTAGCACACCGCAACGAAGAGGGAGCATATTTTCTTGTGATTCTTATTTCGTTGTAACATTGGATGCTAGTTTTCTTGCTTTGATTTATTTACTCTTGTGACGTACTCTGTTTTAATATAATTAGTTTAGTTATTATTTTCTTGTTTGTGTTTATCATGATTTCATATGAACCCATGATGGCGATAAGTTCTATTATGGGCTAATCGTGATCATGGGGTTGCAACGGATTTATTATGGAATTCTTTAGTTAATTGTTTAATACTTTAGTGTGTGATGATTGCTTGATATCTAGTATTGGTTATGCGTATTCGTCTTATGTGCGTCGCGAACATATAAGATAGGGTGTTAATCTCTTGTGAAGCGACGGTGGATCTTGAGATTTAGAACTTGCCATGCTAGCATAGGTTCATGTACGTTGAGCATGATTAGTGGGTAACTCTAACAGTTTTATTTGCCCTATGTAATCAAAAGGAATAACTTGAGCTTAAATCGTTGTGTTGTCAATTTCTGTAGACATATAGGAACTCAACATAATTGATGACTATTCAACTTCTATCTTAATTGTGGATGCTTGGTAGAATGGTATTAGTACAATGAAAGTTGGCTTTTATCAGTTTCGTGTTATTCGATTAATATCATCACTGTCACATGCTAAAGGTAATAACAATGGCTATAGAAGGAAGTAATAATGAAGTTGTGATCTCATGAGTGTTTTATTATTGATAAATTGAAGTGTTAGTTAAGTGGTTAATTAAGTAGTTAATTATAGTTAATATTTAATCAACAATTTTAAGTGTTGTTATCTTAACATTGAGAAGTAATCATACATTGGTGAGTGAGTTTAATTAGACAATAATTTAGTCTGAGTCTCTGAGGGAACGAACTAGAAAGTATTCTATATTACTTGCGAACGCGTATACTTGCGTGAATATTAGTGCGTGTTTTCGCCCTAACAAGTTTTTGGCGCCGCTGCCGGGGACTCGGCGTATTTGTTTAGTTTATGTACTTACCATCATTGGTCATTAGGACTCAGTGATTAGGACGTAGTAGTTACTTACTCTTTTCGGTTGTGTTTCAGGTACTTTAGCAAGCGTTTATGCAAACTCGTTCTCGTGCTCGCAAGAGGACTTTAGATACAGCTGAGGAGACAGGCGAAGTTCTTGATATTCCGGAGAAGTTAGATTTTGAGGATTCGGATTCAGGAACTGAGCAGAAAGAACCAGTAAACATGGGAGATCGTATTGTTCAAGCTGATCCAGCTCTTATGGATTTTTCTCGGCCTAAAATTGATGACATTCAGTCAAGCATCCTTCATCCGGCTATTCAAGCTAACACCTTTGAAATCAAGCCGGGCACTATTCAGATGGTGCAGAATTCTGTTTCTTTTGGAGGAGCGGCAACTGAAGACCCCAACATGCACATAAGGAATTTTGTCGAGATCTGCAGCACTTTTAAGTATAATGGTGTGACTGATAAGGCTATCAAGTTGAGGCTTTTCCCATTCTCACTGAGGGATAAGGCTAAAGACTGGTTACATTCTGAACCAGCTGGGTCCATCACTACGTGGCAAGATCTTGCGCAAAAGTTTCTGGTGAAGTTTTATCTGATGGCAAAGACTGCTGCTATGAGGAGTGCTCTTACTCAGTTTGCGCAGCAACCTACAGAATCTATGTACGAGGCTTGGGAACGCTACAAGGAAATGTTGAGAAAATGTCCATATCATGGAATGCCGGATTGGATGGTGATCACTGGTTTCTATAATGGTTTGGGGGCCCAATCTCGGCCCATGCTCGATGCAGCAGCTGGAGGAGCCTTATGGGCTAAAAGCTATACTGAGGCGTATAATCTTATCGAGACGATGGCTGCAAATGAGCATCAAAACCCAACTCAGAGGATGATGTCAGGCAAGGTAGCAGGTATTCTGGAAGTTGATACAGCCACCGCTATTGCAGCCCAGCTCCAAGCGCTATCAATGAAGGTTGATTCTCTGGCTACGTATGGAGTTAATCAAATAGCTATGGTTTGTGAGCTTTGTGCAGGTTCTCATGCTACGGATCAGTGTTCTCTTGTCAACGAATCTGTTCAGTATGTGAATAATTATCAGTGACAACAGCAGCCTGTGCCAGCGACCTATCATCCTAACAACAGAAATCATCCAAATTTCAGCTGGGGGAATAATCAGAATGCTATTCAGCCGCCATATCAGCAAGGAGTGAGTAAACAGTTTAACCCACCTGGATTCCAGCAACCACAGCAGTATGCTACAAGGCAATCATATCCTCAACAGGGAAGTGCAGCTGCACCTACTAGTGCTGATTTTGAGGAACTTAAGCTGTTGTGCAAGAGTCAGGCGGTTTCTATCAAGACCTTGGAAAATCAAATCGGTCAATTAGCCAATGCAGTGCTCAATCGTCAACCTGGCACTCTTCCCAGTGACACGGAAGTACCAGGCAGGAAGGAAGCTAAAGAGCAAGTCAAGGCTATTACCTTAAGGTCTGGAAAAGTGGCTGATGCTGAAAAGGCAAAGGAAGTCGAAGCTGAAGTTAGAGATGAAGAATCTAAGCAAAAGGAGAAAGCGGCGGAACCAAGGAAGACTACTGTTGAACACACTCTGCCTGAGGCTAATACAGGGGAGAAACAGCTCTATCCTCCACCACCTTTTCCTAAGAGATTGCAGCAACAAAAGCTGGATAGACAGTTCGGGAAGTTTCTGGAGGTGTTCAAGAAACTTCACATCAATATACCTTTCGCTGAGGCTCTGGAACAAATGCCTAGTTATGCGAAGTTTATGAAGACTATTCTTTCAAGGAAGGTGAAACTGGATGACCTTGAAACCGTTGCTCTCACGGAAGAATGCAGCGCTGTTCTGCAGCAAAAGTTACCACCAAAACTGAAAGATCCAGGAAGCTTCACCATTCCTTGCACCATTGGCAATCTAACTTTTGACAAGTGCCTTTGTGATTTGGGAGCAAGCATTAATCTGATGCCGTTGTCGATCTTTAAAAAGCTGGATCTGCCTGATCCAAAACCCACATACATGTCGCTATAATTGGCTGACCGTTCCATTACTTACCCAAGGGGCATAGTTGAGGATGTGCTCGTCAAGGTGGATAAGCTCTTCTTTCCAGCAGATTTTGTTATTCTGGATTTCGAAGAAGATAAGAAGATTCCCATAATCTTGGGAAGGCCTTTCTTGGCTACTGGCCGTACCTTGATAGATGTGCAGAAAGGTGAACTTACTATGCGGGTCCAAGATCAGGATGTGACCTTCAATGTATTCAAGGCAATGAAATTCTCTACAGAAGATGAGGAGTGTTTAAAAGTGGATGTGATTGATACTGCGGTTACTTCGAAACTCGATCACATGCTAATGTCTGATGCATTGGAAAAGGCCTTAGTGGGGGATTTTGACAGCGATGATGAAGATAGCAACGAGCAATTACAATATCTGAATGCTTCTCCATGGAAGCGAAAGCTGGACATACCATTTGAATCTCTTGGTACTTCTGACCTTAAGAATGCTGAAGGGAAGCTCAAACCATCAATAGAGGAAGCACCTACCTTGGAGCTCAAACCATTACCTGAACACTTGAGGTATGCTTTTTTAGGTGATTCATCTACGTTACCTGTTATTATTTCATCTGACCTTTCAGGTAGTGAGGAAGACAAGCTCTTAAGGATTTTGAGAGAATTCAAATCGGCTATAGGATGGACCATAGCAGACATCAAGGGGATAAATCCTTCATATTGTATGCATAAAATTCTGCTAGAGGAAGGTAGTAAGCCAACTGTGGAACAGGAGCGAAGACTGAATCCCATCATGAAGGAAGTGGTGAAGAAAGAAATTCTGAAATGGCTAGATGCAGGCATCATTTATCCTATTTCTGACAGCTCGTGGGTGAGCCCCGTACAATGTGTACCTAAGAAGGGAGGTATCACTGTGGTCGTAAATGAAAAGAATGAGCTCATCCCTACTCGAACAGTTACAGGATGGAGAGTATGCATGGATTATAGAAAATTGAACAAAGCCACAAGGAAGGATCACTTCCCCCTTCCATTTATTGATCAGATGCTTGACAGATTGGCGGGACATGAGTATTTTTGTCTTCTGGATGGTTATTCCGGGTATAATCAGATTTGTATTGCACCAGAGGATCAGGAAAAGACTACCTTCACTTGTCCATTTGGCACATTTGCTTTTCGCAGAGTTTCGTTTGGGTTATATGGCGCCCCGGCCACTTTTTAGAGATGTATGATGGCTATATTCTCTGACATGATTGGAAATAACGTCGAAGTGTTCATGGATGACTTCTCCGTCTTTGGACACTCATATGATGAATGTTTGAATAATCTGCGCGCCGTACTCAAAAGATGCGTGGAAACTAATTTGGTGCTTAATTGGGAGAAATGTCATTTTATGGTGCGTGAAGGCATTATCCTTGGGCATAAGGTCTCTAGCAAGGGTCTGGAGGTGGACAAGGCCAAGGTGGGAGTCACTGAAAATCTTCCCCCACCTAATTCTGTGAAAGGAATCCGTAGTTTTCTTGGTCATGCGGGTTTTTATCGGCGATTCATCAAGGACTTTTCAAAGATATCTAAGCCGTTGTGCAATTTGCTTGAGAAAGATGTGCCGTTCAAATTTGATAATGAATGTTTGGCAGCATTCGAGACTCTCAAGAAGAGTTTGATCACTGTACCAGTTATTACAGCACCAGATTGGACAAAACCGTTTGAGATGATGTGTGATGCGAGTGATTATGCGGTAGGTGCAGTTCTGGGACAGCGCAAGAAAAATCTCTTCCATGTGGTCTACTATGCGAGTAAGACTTTAAATGGTGCCCAATTGAACTACACCACTACTGAGAAGGAGCTTTTGGCTATAGTCTTTGGCTTTGAGAAATTTCGATCTTATCTGCTTGGTACGAAAGTAACAGTATTCACTGATCATGCAGCTATTCGCTATCTGGTTTCTAAGAAGGATTCGAAGCCGAGACTCATTCGTTGGGTGCTTTTACTTCAGGAAGTTGAGTTAGAGATCAAAGATAGAAAAGGTACTGAGAATCAAGCAGCTGACCATCTCTCTAGGTTGGAGAATCCCGATTCTACTTCACAAGATAGGACGTTAATCAATGAATCTTTTCCGGATGAGCAGTTGTTTACAATTCAGGAGGAAGAACCATGGTTTGCAGATATTGTAAACTATCTCGTCAGCAATATAATGCCTTTTAATTTGACATCCGCTCAAAAGAAGAAGTTTCTGCATGAGGTGAAGTGGTATATGTGGGATGAACCATATTTGTTTAGACAGGGAGCTGACCAGATCATCAGGAGATGTATCCCGTTCTGTGAGATGGAGGGGATATTACGAGACTGCCATTCCACGGTTTATGGTGGACACTATGGAGGTGAGAAGACGGCAGCTCGTATTCTACAAGCAGGTTTTTTCTGGCCTACTTTGTTCAAGGATGCTCATCAGTTTGTTTTAAGGTGTGATCGTTGCCAAAGAGTGGGAAATTTGTCAAGGAAGGATGAAATGCCATTAAATGTGATGCTTGAAGTCGAGGTCTTTGATGTATGGGGAATCGATTTCATGGGGCCTTTTATCGCGTCTTGCAATAATCAGTACATCTTGCTGGCAGTCGATTATGTCTCAAAATGGGTCGAAGTTAAAGCTTTACCGACAAATGATGCAAAGGCAGTACTAAATTTTATTCATAAGCAAATTTTCACAAGGTTTGGAACACCTCGGGTAATCATAAGTGATGAAGGATCGCATTTTTGCAACTGTAAGTTCACTTCTATGATGCAGCGTTATAATGTGAATCATCGAGTAGCTACTGCCTATCATCCGCAAACAAATGGTCAAGCGGAAGTGTCTAACAGAGAGATAAAGCGTATTCTAGAGAAGGTTGTTTGTCCGTCAAGGAAGGATTGGTCTTTAAAGCTCGATGAAGTTGTTTGGGCTTACAGAACAGCATACAAAACTCCACTTGGGATGTCACCGTTTCAGTTGGTGTACGGTAAGGGATGTCATCTACCGGCGGAGCTTGAGCATAAGGCCTACTGGGCATTGAAGAAGTTGAACCTGGATTTAGATGCAGCTGGTAAGAAAAGAATGCTTCAGCTTAAACTGGATGAATTTCGACTTCAAGCGTACGAGAATAACAAAATGTATAAGGAAAAGGTGAAGAGATGGCACGATAGGAAGCTACATCCTAAGTTATTTGTGCCAGGGCAACAAGTTCTTTTATTCAACTCTCGGCTCCGACTTTTTCCTGGGAAGTTGAAATCAAGGTGGTCTGGACCTTTTATTGTCAAAACTGTGTTTCCACATGGAGCGGTGGAAATTTTTGAGAATGATTCGGACCAAGCATTCAAGGTTAACGGTCAGCGGCTGAAGCACTACTATGGGGACATGGAAAACCGAGAGGTGGTTAGTGCCATTTTGTTGACTACTTGAGAAAGGTACGGAACGTCAAGCTAATGACGAAAAAGAAGCGCTGCGTGGGAGGAAACCCATGAATTGTTGTTACAGGAACCCTTAGAAGTTAATAACCTATCCAAAAACACAAAAAAATCAGAAAACAGGTGCTGAAAAAAAAATTTCCAGAGACCCTCTGCGCGCCCGCGCAGCTATGCTGAGCGGCCGCGCAGGGGTCGAGTTCCAGAAAATTTTTTACAGTTCAAAAAAAAAAAAAACAAACAAACAAAAACACAAAAACAGTTTTAGCCCATAAACCCACGAATTGTTCCCACTACCCCATCATTTTATCCCTTAATTCCCAAACCCTAATCTAATCCACACCCTATATATACATACACCTATCCTACATATCTCCCACAAAACTTCCTACACTTAAACCCTCTCACAAACATCAAATATCAGTTCTTACACGCTTTTATTCACGAATCAATGGCACCCAAGAGAGCACGCACTATTGACAGCAGCAACACAGTTCCTACTGCTGATTCATCGAGGGGTACTGCTGCAAGGCCTCGGTTAACTGACAGAGCTGCGGAGGAGGAGTACACTAGGCTGTTGGGGAAGCCGATTCTGAAGGAGAGGGGGTTTTTACCATCAGGGAGGGATGGTAAATTATTGCCCATGATTGCAGAGAAGGGGTGGATAACGTTTTGTGAGTCACCCGAAGCAGTACCGATGAGCGTTGTTCGCGAGTTCTACGCGAACGCGAAGGCTAAAAAGAATGGGCTTTCTGTAGTCCGTGGGCTGACGGTTGATTATCATCCTGCGGCGATTCGCCGTGTGATTGGACATCGAGAGAAGAAGCCCGAGGAGGAGAACTGGAATGAAAAGACTGCTGAGGATTTTGACTTGGATTTGATTTGTGCGACTCTCTGTCGACCGGGCACAGTTTGGACCCGCAGTCCAGGCAATAATGAGTATCGTCACTTTCCGGCGATCGCCATGAACAGGTATGCCCGTGCATGGAATGCATTTATATGTGCTAATATTTTGCCTTCTGCACATGCACACGAGGTCACAGTTGAGAGAGCACAGTTGTTGTGGGGAATTCTGCATAATGAGTACTATGTGGACCTTGGTGAGTTTATCTACCAAGGAATTTTGAAGTTTTTGAGGGGAGCAAAGCATATGAACATCCCTTATGCATCCACGGTTACGAAGCTATGCCGAGCAGTGGGAGTGAACTGGCCGGCTCATGAGCAGTTGCAGTTGCCAGCAGCTCCGATTGATTCTGGCACTCTGAATGGGATGCAGGAGTGGACCAGTGGTGAGCCTGAGGAGCATGGGCTGGGTTATCATCTTCCAGGAGGGCGTCCAGCACGAGGTGCTACTATGGCTAGGCCAGGGCGTGGTGAGGCTAGTTCTTCGAGAGCTCAGGAGGGTGCTGGGATGGGTGATGCCCAATATAGGAGGCTTTCACGGCGGATGGATGTCATGTATGAGACGCAGAGCAGGTTTGCTCAGGAGCTCACCCTTGCGTTAGGGACTGCTTTTCGAGGCCTTGGAGCTGATATCCAGTGGCCAGTTTTTGGTGAGGACTCTGCATACCCACCGCCTGATACTCCACCCACTGAGGGTGATGATGATGATGATGACTCCGAGTAGGTATACCCTGTGTTCCTTTCTACTACTTTCACTGAGGACAGTGAAGATTTTTAGTTTGGGGGTGGTAGTTAAGGAATATTGTGTGTGTGTCATTTAGTTGCATATTCATGATAGTTTAGTTCATATAGTTGCATAATTTATGCCATTTAGTTTTTTTTTATGAATGTCATGTAGCTCATGCATTTACCATGATCCCTTTTGCAATAAGTTATCGACTGAATTGTGATATTGATGCGAGTGTAGTGATAGCATTAAAGTGATATTAAGTTGTGTAGGTTGATATGCATGCTAGAAACAATTGTAAGTCCACTAAGTCTTAAAGAATGCGTAAGGGCTAGATTGTTGAGCGAAACGCACTTGCTCAGAAGTTATTAAAAAAAAAAAATTTGGCATAATTGATCAAAAGTGGGCTCTTTGGTATTCGAGTTATTAAGTTCTTAGGGGACTTTGTGCCTAGCGACCTAAGGCTTTTAGAGTCTAGGATCCGCTAACCTGACGCTCGTTACATGGATACCATTGTATAAGTCTTTTGTGGACCTCACTCATTGCACGGTCAAATAAGCATTTGAGTTGTAAATAAAAAGCACGATTCCGTAGTAAGCTCCAGAGTTCTTGTAGTGTTGTATATCACTTTGTGCCTAGAATTTTTATTCTTTGTATAATCGTAGGATTGCCTTGAGGATAGTCTAGTCATAGTAATTGGTCTAGTTTCGAAGCATATCTGTTAAGCATTTGCACACACCACGTTTCTGGCTGTATGTCCGTTTGCATGAGTTTATTGATCTTTAGTTGTCTAACTGCATTCGTTGAGATGTGACAATTTGGTTGGTTAATTGTAGTAAGGGGGATCGTTGCATTTTCATATAGATTGCATTCATGCATATTTTTATTTGTTTTTGAGTCTGTGACGCTTGAGGACAAGCATCGATTTAAGTTTGGGGGTGTGATAAGTGGCATTTTATACCACTTAGAACGTCTTAAAATGGCTTAAATTGGTGTCTTGAAATCAAGTATTTTGTGTATTTGATGCGTTTTTCTAGTGTTTATGCATTTCAGGGTATTAGTTGCATTTCGGGGGAGGAATCATCAAGAATAAGCCTTGGCATGTGTTCACCATTGCGAGAGGAAAGGAATGGGCAGATTACGGCGAAGAAACGGAGCAAACCTGGATTTTTTCCAGTAGAGGCCTGCGCGCCCGCGCAGCAATGCTGAGCGGCCGCGCAGCAACCTGCGCGCCCGCGCAGCTATGCTGAGCGGCCGCGCAGGGTCGGGGAAAAAGATAAATTATTTTAGACTTCTACTTCTGTTTGGCTTCCAACTTCTATGTAATCTGAGTTTTATGGGACTATTATATAAGTAGATTTGAGACATTTTCACAGAGAGTATTAAGGAGATTATGTTTTAGATTGTGTTTTACGCAAGAAGCGAAGGAGATAAGGAAGAAGACCGATTTAGCACACCGCAACGAAGAGGGAGCATATTTTCTTGTGATTCTTGTTTCGTTGTAACGTTGGATGCTAGTTTTCTTGCTTTGATTTATTTACTCTTGTGACGTACTCTGTTTTAATATAATTAGTTTAGTTATTATTTTCTTGTTTGTGTTTATCATGATTTCATATGAACCCATGATGGCGATAAGTTCTATTATGGGCTAATCGTGATCATGGGGTTGCAACGGATTTATTATGGAATTCTTTAGTTAATTGTTTAATACTTTAGTGTGTGATGATTGCTTGATATCTAGTATTGGTTGTGCGTATTCGTCTTATGTGCGTCGCGAACATATAAGATAGGGTGTTAATCTCTTGTGAAGCGACGGTGGATCTTGAGATTTAGAACTTGCCATGCTAGCATAGGTTCATGTACGTTGAGCATGATTAGTGGGTAACTCTAACAGTTTTATTTGCCCTATGTAATCAAAAGGAATAACTTGAGTTTAAATCGTTGTGTTGTCAATTTCTGTAGACATATAGGAACTCAACATAATTGATGACTATTCAACTTCTATCTTAATTGTGGATGCTTGGTAGAATGGTATTAGTACAATGAAAGTTGGCTTTTATCAGTTTCGTGTTATTCGATTAATATCATCACTGTCACATGCTAAAGGTAATAACAATGGCTATAGAAGGAAGTAATAATGAAGTTGTGATCTCATGAGTGTTTTATTATTGATAAATTGAAGTGTTAGTTAAGTGGTTAATTAAGTAGTTAATTATAGTTAATATTTAATCAACAATTTTAAGTATTGTTATCTTAACATTGAGAAGTAATCATACATTGGTGAGTGAGTTTAATTAGACAATAATTTAGTCTGAGTCTCTGAGGGAACGAACTAGAAAGTATTCTATATTACTTGCGAACGCGTATACTTGCGTGAATATTAGTGCGTGTTTTCGCCCTAACAGATATCTAGCTAACATCCCTATCCTATAACTTGAGAAAGAGCCAGCTTTTATATTCAGAAATCTTCCATCCTTTGATATTCTGCTCTTGCCTGCTACCTTCAACTCTTCTGATCTTCTGATATACTCAGATCATAGATGTTGATGATATTATTTGCTCCAGTAATCTTTGACATTCTTCTGAGGCATAATCCTTTAACATCATATATTTTATATTACACTAAGGCAGCTTGTGCTAGAGTTATGAGGGGAGTTGTTCCCTTTTGAGGAACCTCCAATTGAATTGGAGAGGATTTAGATAGCTCCCCCTCAGGATTACTACCCTCAAACCTTTCAGTCTGCGAAAAATGTTTTACACATGAAGGTGCATTAGGAATAATCATGGGATATTCAGTAAAAACTGATAAATTTTCCATGTTTGTGGTGGTTTCTCTTCTCAAACAACAAAATAATCTGAAGAACATTATGAAATTGCTGTCCTTTTGTAAAAATAGGTTTCTTTTGAGAGTCACCTGAGTGGGATTGTGTTTGAGTTTGTGTTTGTGTTTGTGTTGTTGTATCTGGGAGAACTGCAGTTTGGCTTATAGATGTTTTAGCTGCATTTTAACACAAATACATGTTGATTGAAAAATTTGAATTTCCTGTTGTTGTCTGAGTGAATTGTGTTGAACCTATAATGCATTGAATATATCTGGAGTTTTGATTAGGCATAAGCATTGAGACATATAGTTGCAAGCATTATGACTGGAAAACTAATAATTAATTAATTTGTAAATACAAGGCAATCATGACATAAACAATCAAGTAACAAAAACAAATTGATAAAGAAGAAGAGAATTTTCATTAATATTAAACACATAGTACATTAAGATTCAGATTATATCAAGTAAATCCTAATCCTAACTACTCTAATTTGGGCTTCTTCTCGGCCTCCAACCTCCTTGCCCTGCGATGATAAGTTCTGGACATGGAGTGTGCAAGAGAGATGATCCTCTTCTGCAACTCCAGAGAAGCAAGGCGTTGCTGCTCAGCTACCCTTACACGTCTCTCCAGCTCCAGAGAGACTTCAATGTCAAAGAAAAGAATGTTGAGTTGATCATCCCATGAGAGTTCGTCAAAGATCTCTTGTGGAATATCAAAGGGGCTGCAAACAACCCCCCTGAGACGGACACGAAGTTTGAAAGGATCAAAGTAAATTTGGTCTTCAGCCAGATGATGGACAGGCTGGTAAACTCCATTAATAAGTTTATAGAAGACTGGGGCATCCATTTGAGAGAGAGAGATGGACAGGAGGTGAGTTTTGAAATAAGATGTTTGTTGAGAATAAGAGTAGTGATGAATGATAAAGAGTGAAGCGTTTTAATTTATAGAGGAAGTAAAGATAGAAACCAAAAGAGTCTTGAGTTTCCCGAATAATAAGAGTAATAATCACATAAGCATACTTGACAGTTAGAAAATGACTAGTTACTATTCCCCATAAAAGTACTCAAGAATCTTAGTTCACTATTTAGAATAACTATTCCCCATACAAATAAACAAGTACTCCCTACACAAAAGGTAACTCCTCCTATCAGCATACAGTCAACTAAATTTAACCATTATCGGCTTTTCTCAAAACATCAGATATAATGTACTAGTCTACTTATATTAGACTAACATATTTCCACATTAAAAAATAGCACATAAATGTGTCAATAAGTCAGAGTAATTATAGAAAAGCTATGTCAAAAGTATTTTGCTGAACATAATTTATGAATTAAATTATTTCAGTTTTTCATACTTTTTGCTTTTTTTGATCTGTTATTTATTAACTTCATATAGTTAGAATATGAATTAATAAATATTCAGTTTACTTAGAATTTTGAGAAATTCCAAGTTAAAAATATTCGAGAAGTCTGGGTATTTATAGTAAAAGTAAATGACTTGTCGAGAACTCAAAAATAGATATTTGGAGTTTGTAGATCGAGAAGTCATTTTGAGAAGTGAAGTATATGTTGAGAAGTCATTTTAAATTACTCTTAGAGAGAACTCAAACTTGACTTATCGAAATGTCAAATAATACCCAGTTTGTCCAAAAGGTGGACTGAACCTGATTCTAACTTTTATTTGAATAAATTCAAAATAAGATTAGAATAAATTTTCCAAAAGTATTTTACCCAAAATAATTTATCAATTTAAATTATCTCAGTTCTGAGTTATTGATAAGTCAAAAATTGTACTTGTAGAGAACTCTGTGCATGAACACTACTAGAGAACTCTTCAAGGACTTATCGATAAGTCATTTTAAGCCTATCGAGAAGTCACTCGAGAAGTCAGTAAATTGACTTATCGAGGACTCACTCGAGAAGTCCTAAAATGACTTGTCGAGAAGTCAATTTATACTTATCGAGAACTCAGTTCTCTAAATACTTTTGGTTATTACAATTCTGCCTTGTGTTAATTTTACATATTAAGAATGTAAATTAACAACTGAGCAGTTTACTTAGAATTTGAAAAATTCCAAGTTAATTGAATTTGAAAAATAAATATGCAGAGATTTCTGAAATATTTATAATTCATATTTCAGTGAATTTCCAATTTAATCAAATTAATTTTGATTTACTGGAGATTAATCTTCTGCAAAATATTAGATGAGTTCTTACCTTAGGATGACGAGTTAAGCATTCCAATTTCACCTATAATTCTAGTGAGAGTTGCTTCATCCAAAGGTTTAGTAAAAATGTCAGCTAATTGTTTTTCTGTTGGTACAAAAATGAGCTCAATGGTACATTTAGTTGCATGTTCTCTAATAAAGTGGTACCTCTTGAGCACAACAACTTCCTGTAGCTATGTATTTAGCTTCAGCTATGGAAGTTGATACAGATTGTTGTTTCTTGCTGTACCAGGATACAAGTCTCTGTCCAAGAAATTGACAGCTTCCACTGGTACTCTTTCTGTCAACCCTGTATCCACAAAATCTGTATCTGTGTAGCCAACAGCTTCAAAACCAGTTCCCTTAGGATACCATAATCCCAAGTTTGGAGTCCCCTTCAAGTATCTGAAAATGCTCTTTACAGCCATCAAATGTGATTCTTTTGGATTGGATTGAAATCTTGCATATAGAAATGTTGTAAACATGATATCTGGTCTACTTGCTGTTAAGTAAAGCAATGATCCAATCATCCCTCTGTAGCTTGAGATATCTACACTTTTGCCTTTTTTATCTTCATCCAACTTTGTTGCAGTAGACATAGGTGTAGATGCAGGCGAACAATCAACCATTCCAAACTTTTTCAATAGATCCTTGACATATTTAGTTTGGCTGATGAAGATACCATCACTTCTTTGGCTGACTTGAAGTCCAAGGAAGTAACTCAGTTCCCCCATCATACTCTTTTCATATTCACTTTGCATAAGCTTGGATAATCTTTGGCACAACTTCTCATTAGTAGAACCAAAAATGATATCATCCACGTAGATCTGAACTAGGATCATATCTTCACCATTTTTCTTGTAGAAGAGAGTCTTGTCTATGGTTCCTCTAGTAAAACCATGCTTCAATAAGAAATCTGATAGTATGTCATACCAAGCTCTAGGTGCCTGTTTTAGTCCATATAGAGCCTTGAGTAACTTATACACAAAATTTGGAAATTTTGGATCCTCAAAGCCAGGAGGCTGTTGCACATAAACTTCTTCTTCTAGCTCACCATTCAGAAAGGCACTTTTAACATCCATTTGATACACTTTAAAATTTGAATGTGCAACAAATGCTAGAAAAATTCTTATAGCTTCAAGTCTTGCAACAGGAGTAAAAGTTTCATCATAATTAATTCCTTCTTCTTGTGAGTAGCCTTTTGCAACCAACCTTGATTTGTTTCTGGTAACTATACCAATTTCATCCATTTTATTCATGAACACCCATTTTGTTCCAATAATGCTTTTATTCTTTGGTGCAGAAACTAACTTCCAGAATTTGCTTCTTTCAAACAGATTCAGCTCTTCCTGTATGGCAGATATCCAGTCAGGATCCAGTAGAGCTTCATCAATTTTCTTGGGCTCTACTTGAGACAGAAAACATGCATGTAGGCACTCATTAGCAATTGCACTTCTAGTCCTCACACCAGCAGTAGGCTCACCAATAATTACTTTTCTAGAGTGACTTCTATCCCACTTCCTTGTATGAGTTTGTTCACTTGTGCCTTCATCATTTTCTTCATTATTAGTATGACTGGTAGATCCTTCTTCTCTTTCTCCCCCTGAGTTTGTGCTATCAAATTCAGGTGTTTGAGATGAGCTTCCATTCCCATGATTATCCTGTTCAGTAGTCTCTTCATTCATCAGCTGTTGTGCATTAACTTCATCTTCTGCATCAGAATCACTATCAATGTTGAGGTTTTCAAATGCAAGGGCTTCAGCTTCATTACCATCAAGGCATTTCAAGCTTGGATACTTGTCATCATCAAAGGTCACATCTGTGCTTTCCATGATCTTCTTTTGATCAATCACATAAACCTTGTAGGCTGTTCTTTCCAGTGAATATCCCTGAAAAATTGCTTTAAAAACCTTTGAGTCAAATTTTCCCACATATTCAGAGTTGTCTTTCAAAATATAACATTTGCTTCCAAACACATGAAGATGCTTTATAGTAGGCTTTCTCTTAGACATGATTGAGTAGGGTGACTTTCCATGTGCCTTGTTAATGAGATATATGTTCTGAGTATAATATGCAGTGTTAACAGTCTCTTTCCAGAAACTTGTTGGCAACTTGGCATCTTGCAGCATTGTTCTAGCAGCTTCAACCAATGTTCTGTTCTTTCTCTCAACTACTCCATTTTGTTGAGGAGTTCTGGCAGCTGAGAATTCTTGAACAATGCCTTTGCCTTGGCATAATTCACTTAATGTAACATTTCTGAATTCTGTTCCATTGTCACTTCTCAGTCTTTTAACACAATTGTAATCTTCAGCCTATTTTTCTATCTTCTTGATGTGCTCAATTATGATATGTGGAGTTTCATCTTTAGAGTACATGAACTCATCCCAAGTGTATCTTTAGAAATCATCCACCATTACAAGTGCATATATGTTCCTTGAAATTGATAAGACATTCATCGGCCCAAACAAGTCCATGTGAATAAGCTGCAAGGGTGCACTTATAGAATTCACAGTTTTTGACTTGTGACTAGATCTTTTCATCTTACCTTTCTAACAAGCTTCACAAACTTCAACTTGAGCAAACTCCAGCTTGGGCATGTCTCTCACTAACTCCTTTTTGACTAAGTTGTTAATTGCCTTTATATTCAAGTGAGACAGCTTCTTATGCCATAGCTTGCTTTGTTCTTCTGATGCCTTGGTGTAGAAGCAGCAAATACAATCCTTATTTATTGAGTCCAAGTCTGCAACAAACAAGCTTCCTTTCCTTGCTCCTTTCAGAGCAATTTCACCAATTTTCTTGATGATAAAGGTGTATTCTTCTTTGTTGAATAACACTTCAAAGCCTTTGTCTGCAAATTGGCTAACATTGAGAAGATTCACCTCAAGACCAGCTACTAGTGCTACATCATCAATGATAACATTTTTAGAAACAATCTTGCCAAATCCCATTGTGAATCCTTTGATGTTGTCTCCAAAGGTCACCAATGGGCCAGCTTTCTCCTCAAACTGTGATAGCAGGGCCTTATCACCTGTCATGTCTGGAACATCCACTATCAATGATCCATCTGACTTTCTTCACTTTGCCCTGCACATAATGAGATTCAGGTGTGTTTAGTGACCCAAGCAGTTTTGGGTACTTTCTTCTTGTTAATTGATTTAGCAAAAGTAGAGTGATTTGTTTCAGATAAAATAGAATTCAATGATTGTTGTGCACTATCCCTTTCTGATGTAGACTCAATTCTTGATTCTTTAAGGTTTACTCTCAGTTTGTGGCAACTCTTCATCACTTTCAAGTTACAAGGGATGCAGTCAAACTTATCACAGAATGAGTAGGGATCATTTAAATCTGCTCCATTGTATTTGCAGGCTCCTTCAGTTAGCTTACTAACACCCTTTTTACAAAGGTAAGTTAGATGATTTGCAGAGCCACATTTTTCACACTTCTTTCCAGGAACATGTGCAACATAGGTCAGATTATTGCTTTTGTTTATCCCCATTCTTCCATTTCTATTTTTCTTCTTCTTTCTTGCATCTTCAATCTTGGTTTCTTTGACAGGAGTCTTGGTACTTTGATTGTACATAAGATTTTCTTCAGCCTTGGAAGATTGAATTGAATTGGTATTCCTCTTTTCATTATCCTCATCTGCAATTTCTTTCTTGATAATAAATTCTTCTTCATTAAGTTTACCTCACAAGTCTTAAACACAGGTGACCCAACATTTTTCAGTATTGCTGGAACATTTTCACTCTTTGTTGCTTTTCCTCTGTCACCAGTGTTTTTATTCTTGCTGTTTAAGGTACATAATCAAGACCAATAGAAATATTTGCGCATGGTTTGTTTATCTCATGGTATTGACCAACCAATTTAGATGCATTCTTGAAGGACTTCAACTTTACTTCACTTTTCTCCAGTTTTTCTCTTAGCACAGCCTCAATCTCATTTGCACACTTGAGCTTGTTTTTGAGATAGCCATTTTCTTGTTTCAAGGCTTCAAGCTTCACTGTCAACAATTCAACTTCTTGTTTTTCACTCTCAAGCTTCTCATTTAACTTTGTTAATCTGCTAACTTCTTCATTAGCAGCAACCATGCTTGTATGAATGTGAAACATTTATGTGCTCATCTTTTCAATAGTTTCCTTATATTGATTCACATTTAAATCAGTGGAGGTAAGAGTTGGTACCTGTGATTTAGATGAGGATGACTCTCCTTGCTCTAAGGCCATGAGTGCATAGTTTTCTAGTTCTTCATTTTCATCATTTTCAGAGTTATCCCAACTTTTACCTTCTGCAATATAAGCTTTACTTTGCTGTTTCTTCAGAAAAGCTTTATACTTTTCTTCAAGTTCAAGATAAGCCTTATCTTTCTTTGCCTTCTTGGGTTTTCTGCATTCTGTAGCAAAGTGGCCTAGTTCATCACAACTGAAGCACCTTATATTAGATCTGTCAACAGATCCAGTTTTATAGCCATTCTTGATATCAGAATTGTACTTCCCTTTTTCCTTCCAGCTGCTATCTTTGTTAAAGGGCTGTACTTTATTTTTGAAGTATCTTGGCTTCCTTACTCTAAAGTTAGAGAATTTTCTAGCCAGATAGGCCATTGACTGATCTAGCTCATATAACGACCGAGAAAATTACGCTTGTATTATACTTTAATAAAGATAAATTATGTGTATTATAATGTGATTAACTGTGTTGAGTCGTTAAACCCTAATTGCTATGTGCTACGTGTTGTCTATTTTAATCAGAATATGTTTCGGGTATTTATTGAGTGTTTTATTATAAGTTATATATTTTATATCAAAACCCGTACAGCTCAAACAGTGTTTTAAAAGCCCGTATTTCAAATAAAACCATTGGCCCTATTTTGCCAAAAACGACCTATACCATATTGCTATTCTGAACCCCAAGATGTTTTACAAATTTACCTTTTTCGCGAAAAATGACTTTTCCGGACCCCTTTGACTACCAAAAACCCCACAAAAATCACATTTTTATTTTTATATGATCATGAAAATATCATACATCATTTTTCTTTGCATTTTTGTAATATTCATAATTTTTGGGAATTTTTAGCATTTATTTTGTATTTATTGGATATTTAAAAATTTATTATTGATACCCAAAAATTATAAAAATTGGGGCCAAATATTTTTATTAGGAGTGTAATTAGCCCCTTAATTTTATTTAGGGGTATTATTTTACATAGTATAAATAGCTAATTTTTCAGTAATTAATTATTAATTAGTTATAAAAAAAATCAGTAAATAATCAGAAAATTCAAAAAAAGGGAATTAGGGTTCTTGAGTGTTCTTGCGGATCAAAGCCAATTTGATCGTGATAGGAGTGTCAGAAATTGAAGTGTGAGTAACCAATTTGAAGCCTGAAACTTGTTCTATCAGATTATCACATCAAAATCATCATTAGAGGTATCAATTTTTAATTTTAATTTTTCGAATTTAATTCGAATTTGGGGATTTTTATTTTGTTGGTTGTTGCTATGAATTGATGTTGTAGAAGGATAGATCGTCGTGTTTATAGTCATTTTATGTTGGTTTCGTGATTTTGGGGTTGATTTTGAGTTCGCCAGAGTTGAGGCGGCGCCGGTCGACCCCTCCGTTTTCCGTCGATTTCGCGATGGGGTTGACTGCATTCTTCTGTTACCAGTGTTAGGATGAACGATATGAAGGATTTTATGAGCTTCCAGGCATGTGAAACTGGTCTTGTGTTCTTCTGTGCGACGACGTTTCTGGCAAGGTGGCAGAGGTCGATGGGGACGCCAGGCTTGAGTCCGTGATGCTGCTATTGAAGGCTCGAAGTTGGGGAAGGGAGTAATCGAGGTGCAGTTGTTGTTTGTTCGCCGTGGTTCGCTGGGAAGCAGCTGCCGGTGTCGGAATTTTCTGGGGACCTGGCTTGGTTCTTGATCGACCCGAGGTCGACCCGGGAAACGACCCGGGTTTGATCCAAAAGAACCCAATTTGGTTCCCTATTTCCTGAATCTGAAATTGTAATTAATTAGTCATATTTTATATAAAAAAATCAGTTTTATTAATTATAAAAAATTAAATAAAAATCAGTTTTAAATTCTGAAAAATATTATTAATAATTTTAGAATTATTTTAATAATTTTGAAATTCAAAATTAGTTATTTAATCATTTATCTAATTATTTTTTAGTTATTTAATTAATAATTAAGTAATTAATTAATAAATAAGGATTAAAAATAATCGAATAATATGAATAATAATTCGTTAATTAGTTGGTTATTGCGAATAACTCGTATATATACGAGTAGTGTTTCGATAAGTTAGAATTAGTATTCGAGCGATAATTAATTCATTCGAAGAGTGTCGTAATAATTATTCATATCGAATAATTAAATACAGATAATTAATTGATTAATTAATCGTATAAGTTATAATAATAATAATAATAGTTCGATGATTATACGAGAAATGCGAATAGGTTGTATTTATACGAGTAGTTGATCGTTGAGATAGATTATGGTGAGAGTAATAATTATATATTCGATAAATAGCGTATCAGTTAGTTGTATCGATTGATTATTTGTAAATAATCGATCTAATCGAGTAAATGATTATAATTTGTAAATAATGGTAATAAATTGTATTTAATCCTAATAATTAGGGATTAATTATTTTAAAATACAATAATTATTAAATAATTATTTTAAAATATAATTAAGGATTATTTAATTATAATTGATTATTTATAATTAATTATTAATTAATTAAATCTGGTTTAATTCGTAGTAATTAAACCATTAGTCCGATTTGAGTGAAGCGAAGACCCTAGACTCAGAAAAATGAAACGAATCCAATAAAAATAATTGTAAGTCATTATTTCTTCCGAAAGAGAGTGGTCTTGTGATAGTTAATGGTTTATATGCCCTAATAGGGGTTCAATCGAGTCAAATAAATTCTGAAAAATTATAATAAAATCAAATAGGGTTAGTTAATACAGGTATGAGTCTAGTATCGATTCTAAAAATATTTATAAGTCCAAGAATACATTATGTGCTTTATGTGCTATGTGTTTTACGTGATTATGTGAACCTTATGTGCTATATAATTATATTTGTATATATACGAGTCAGTTAGAAACGCATGGGTAGATTGATAGGGTTACGTGGTATCAATTCGAGATACGCGTATGTAGTAAGTTATCTAAACAACTATCTTTCTATGATTGATTCAGTATCAGCAAGGCAGATCAAATAGGAGACCGAAGGCGGTGAGTTGAACCAGGTTAAGTACGCGCAAGGCAAGTTTTTTCCCTATTCTAAATTCAGAATAGTGAATTATACCCCATTTTCCATATCAGTTACACTTTGATAATTCTTGTTCATATACACTGTTACGCAATTATTGATTCTTGATTTCTCCCAATTTATTGAATTCTCTATTCATATTCCAATACTTTTACCCTTGTTATATATACTCCGATATATCCTGATGTTGGGATACATCAAAGGCATTCCGATTGTTCCGGATGCTAAACTTTGGACTGGATGGTTACGATACGGGTTGGGTTTTACCCAGACCTTTAATTAATAGGCCATAGTTTCCTGAGTACTCTTTATGTTGGTTGGGTCTATGTAGTTGGGTATAGATCCGCATTGTATCCTGACTGATCTGCAGGTTATAGTGCATATGTTGGTTCTTGTTTCCAGTCTTATTCATTAGGCACTCGCCAGTGTTGGCAAATTATTAGATACAGATGGTTGTTCAAACCATCAGACTATCGATTCATTTATTTTTTTCTCTTTATACTATATATATTGTTGCAGGCTTGTTGAGCAATTTTGGCTCATCCCCTTTTATTGTTATTCCTATTATTTTACAGTTATGGTAGAGAATGAAACCCATCAGAACCCGCATAGTCAAAAAGCGAGTCAAGCAGCAGGACCCTCTTATACCAAGAGTGTTCATCCCTATCCCAGAAGAGAGCTTTGAATTACCAGATCAGGTGTAACAGGATAAGTAGTAATGTTGGTTTGAATAAAAGTTGTGTGGTAAGAATGTAGATAGAATAAAGTTTTGTAATAAAGAGAGTTCTTGAGATGGATTGTTTTTAAACTGGTTTGTAATAAAGTTAGTGTGTCGTTCTTGTTTTCAACTCTTAACCTTAAAAGATCCTGAGTAGTAGTAGTTCGGGGTAAATATTATTTTTATATTCCGCTTGTGCAGGTTTAGTTTGTAGTTAATGTTAATAATGTCCCAAATATATACCCCAAATTTGGAGGGTATTATAGTTAGCATCAGAGCATAGGTTTTGACCCTTGAAAACAAGAACATTAGAGTTAAGATAAGATAGGAAGATCATATAGGATAGAAGTAGAATTTTAGGATTGTTTGTTTATGTGATTAGAAGTTATGAGATCTAGGATTGTGATTTGATTGTTCTTGTATTATTATTGTTATGTATATTAGATGGCTTCTTCGTCGTCATCTACGGAATGGACTGAGTCAGACCCAGTAGCAGCACCAGTACTAGCCCCAGCATCAGTGCAGATTTTTCCTCCATTACCACCACCCCCACCACTACCACAAGAACCAGAGCCAGATCAGTTGCCTACCCTAGAGGTACCTGACTTTGTTGGTTATTTTCCTCATTTTGAGCCGGAGATACCTGACTTTCCACCTTTGGAGTTTCCGATGTTTGATGTTCCTGATATGGTTGACATTCCATAGTGGGAGGACTTAGAGCCACAGGTTCCTGTGCCATAGTTTGAGATTCCAGAGATTCCACAGATAGGGCCAGGGTTAGAGCGACCTGTATATGCACCCATGGAGCAGCCTATTTTGTTTCCTACACCGCTAGCTGTTTATGCCCCTGTGCCCGGAGTATACCAGTTCCCGCATCCAGAGTTTATGGACGAGGTAGTGGTGGATCAGCCATTACTATTACCTTATCGAGTTCCCGTAAAGATCTTCGCGAGCATCGCACAATTTCATATCAGCGGTACCAGTCAGAGAGAGAGGAGAGGGTCAGATGGCAGGATCAGTGTAGAGAGATCCTTGGGTTGTTTGAGACACAGGAGGACGGTCCAGTTCGAGCACTTCACCCAGACTACATCTTGAGAGAGAGAGACTACGCCAGATCCACAGGGCTGGTTCTCAGGAGCTTACTGACTTGAGGCAGCAGGATATTAGTACAGAGACAGCATATCGCAGGGCGATGAGACTCACAAAGGCAGTGTTAGAGGCTTTACAGGAGGAGCTGAGTCGTGTGCCACCGGGATTCTGATCTCAGTAGACAGAGGAGTGTTGTATCTTGTATATTATCTGTAGATAGATGCAGTATAGGATAGTATGAACTTCTTTCATGATCAGCTTTATAAGGTAATTGTTGAATCCCTTTCAAATCATTCATTCTTCAAAATATTATTTTCTAATTGGGATAAGCAGTGATGTGATGTGACGATTTGTCGAAATGATAAAGAGTCTGGTGGGACACCACCTAATCATATGTTGTGTGCCACAAGGTATGACAGACTGGCCATCTTGAGTACTAATATGGTTGTCTCATTCCTATTTAAAACATTATTCATTCTTTTTTTTCACCCATGATTTGTTTATTCATGAATCTTTCCGATTGTTTCCTTGTACTCTTATCCCTTACAAAAAGTTTCCAATCAGAATCATATACACAAATTCCTTCTTGTGTAAGGTTTATCCTTTGAATGTTTTAAAAAGGAAGTAAAATGACCCCGTGTAGCAGATAAAGTTATGTAATAAGTATGGACAATTTCAAGCCGATGGATGGTGGACATTTACGTGCAGAGAAGAATCACTATGCCGATAATGGATAATTTTGAGGACATCGAATCAAAGGAAGGGATCTGCATACATAATACGTCGCAAGTATGAGATTTTGTCATGAATTGGAATAATTAGCAAATTGTATGAGGTAAATTAACTAGAGAAACAAGAAAGTAAAGCTGCATGTATCAGATGGGGCAAATGATCGATTGGACAACGGAGACGGATGAAGAAATCCTTAATAATAACCATCTAATCGAGTAACACGTTATGAAATGAATCATGCCTCAATCATGTGGGAGATATTTGTCATGAAGATTTAAGATCGAAGAAATACTAGTTACGAAAAAACTTTGAGTCCGTTCGTCAAGGAATGATTGGGTTTTCACATTCAAGTAAGTGAATTGTGGTAAAATTAATGCTTGTAGCTGGGTCGGCAAAGAAAGTTCAATATGAAAAGACATAAGGGGAGATGAAGGTATGGTGGTGACATAATAAGTTTAGAAGGTGGCAGTGAATTGTTATATTGAAGGTTGATTGTTGTTTGTTTGAATGACTGTTGGTTGCTTGATTGATTGTTGGTGTCGGCTTGAGCCCGACTGGTAGTCAATAATATAAAGGAGATGCTGCCCAAATTTTTAGAAATTACCCTACTTTTGAAGATAGAAAGTATACTTCCGTGTGTTATTGATATTAATGTCGATACTCCGAACAACTGTGATCTCGGTTCTTGAAAGAGATTGTTACAACCTATCCGACTATATATAATTGGTCTTTGATTTCGTTTAGCTAGTCATCACTTGGTGCAATTGATCAATTAAGTAAGTTAATTGGTTAATTTTTTCCAATTAATGGTCAGTTAGATAGAAATCGATTCCAATTAGATTAAGTCAATTTTGATGTGACTTTCTAGTTCGAAATCAAAGTAATGAGGAATTTGAAAAACGTTTGAACACCAGTAGAATTCAGAAGTTGCCGCAAGTGCATGAGGCTTTACTTGGATGGATATGCCTTTATAATAGACAAAAGGAATAAAAGGTTATTTGTATGAACAAGTGAGAAAAAAATGTTTTCAAGAACTAAAGATGGAAGATAGAGAAAAGGGAAGGAAGGAAAGGAAGAAGGGAGGCGGACTAAAGAGAAGATTAATAATCACACCAATATGGATGTTATTAGACAGTCAAAGAGATTTTATCATCTGCAATAAAGTTTTATCAAAGGATGTCTTGTTTCTAAATTGTTTTGATAAACATACAATAAATGATTTGTCAAGTATTTCTGTTTTGGATAGAGTGTGAGATACAATTTTAATTCAGTTTCCGACTGATGTTAATACTTAGGTTTTTGTTAAATATCGAAAGTGGTCTTAATATAGATGATTGATGTTTACTTCAGAATGGGATGGGGTGAGCATCAAAGTTCGTATTAATATCTAATTTGATATGACAGCAAAATGAGTATTAATGTCAAGGGTTCGGTATGGAAGGAGCTATGAGAATGAAGAACGGAAATAGGAAAGGAAGTGGAATCAAAAAGGGTGATGACGAAACTTTATAAGATGCTAGGATTACCTCTGGATTGAGAAATCGAGTTCACTATTGATTTAGCACCAGGGACTGAACCAATTTCAAAAGCTCCATATCGAATGGCACCTGTTGAAATGAAAAAAAAATTAGCAAAACAATTACAGGATTTGCTCGACAAAGGAATTATAAGGCCAAGTGTATCCCCATGGGGCGCACCAGTATTGTTTGTGAAAAAGAAGGACGGTAGCATGCGACTATGTATTGATTATCATGAGCTGAACAAGTTAACTATCAAGAATAAATATCCTTTGCCTCGTATCAACGACTTATTTGATCAACTGAAAGGAGCAGCATGGTTTTCGAAAATCGAATTACAATCAGGTTATCATCAGTAAAAGATCAACGCAGAAGATATTCCAAAGACTGCGTTCAGAACGAGGTATGAACACTATGAATTTCTTGTGATGGCTTTTGGACTGACGAATGCACCTGCAGGATTTATGAATTTGATGAATCGAGTATTCAAGAATTATCTGGATAAGTTTATCATTTTATTTATTGATTTATTCAAAGATGGAAGAAGAACATGCAACGCATTTTAGAATGACATTGGAGACATTACGAAAGGAACGGCTCTATGCGAAATTTTCAAAATGTGAATTTTGGTTGAAAGAAGTACAATTTCTAGGACACATCATCAGTATTGAAGAAATTCAAGTGGATCTAGCAAAGATTGAAGCTATTCTAAATTGGGAAAGACCAAAGACGCCAACAGAAGTCAGAAGTTTCTTGGATTAGCAGGGTACTACAGAAGATTTGTTAAGGATTTTGCAAAGATAGCCACCCCATTGACGAAGTTGACACGAAAGAATGAAAAGTTTGAATGGAACAAGAAATGCGAAGTAAGTTTCCAAGAATTGAAGAATCGATTGATAACCGCACCTATGCTTGTTTTACCAGATGATCAAGGACATTTTGTCATATACAGCGACGCTTCTTATCATGGACTAGGATGTGTTTTGATGCAACATGGCAACGTGATCACATATGCTTCTAGACAACTAAAGCCGCATGAACAAAAATATCCGACGCATGATCTTGAACTAGAAGCAATCGTATTCACACTAAAGCTCTGGAGACACTATCTATACGGCGAAAGATGTGAGATTTACACGGACCATAAAAGCTTGAAGTATATTTTCACACACAAGGAACTCAACATGCGACAGCGACGTTGGCTAGAGTTAATCAAGGATTACGATGTTTCAATCAATTATCATCCAGGCAAGGCCATTATAGTAGCAAACGCGTTAAGTCGAAAGGAATGATTGAATCTGTTAACATCTTCAGAGGACTTAATCAAGGAATTCGATAAATTGGAGACTGAAGTTCGTGTTCCAGAAGATTCTACTGAAATAATTTACGCCATGACCTTTCAGCCAGAATTGTTGAAGAAGATAAGAAGGTGTCAAGAAGGTGTCAAGAAGAAGTAATGGATCAGGAAATTGACAATTTGACAAGAGAAGAGATTACCGGTCAGAAGGATGCCAAAGGAATTTTTTGAGTTGCTTCAAGAATCTGGATACCTAACGTACCGGAATTGAAAGCAGAAATTTTGCAAGACGCTCACAGTTCAAGATATTCGATTCATCCCGGAAGCACAAAGATGTATAGAGACCTGAAGAAAAACTTTTGTTGGCCAAATATAAAGAAGGAAATAGCGGAATGGGTTAGCAAGTGTTATACGTGCCAAAGAGTGAAAGATGAACATCAATGCCCGAGCGGACTACTACAACCACTAGATATTCCAGAATGGAAATGGGAGCACTTAGCCATGGATTTTGTAGTGGGACTTCCAAGGACAAAAGCAAATCATGATGCAATTTGGGTTATCATTGATCGATTAACGAAGTCAGCACATTTCCTTCCGATCAACGAAAGGTTTTCACTGGACAAGTTAGTGCACTTATATCTCAAGGAAATCGTAATGCGTCATGGAGTACCCGTATCTATTGTATCGGATCGAGATCCCCGTTTCAATTCAAGATTTTGGAGACAATTCTAAGACTGTCTAGGAAAAAGTTGAATATGAGTACTGCTTATCATCCACAAATGGACGGGCAAAGTGAAAGAACTATTCAGATAATTGAAGATATGTTACGAGTGTGTGCAATAGACTTTGAAGGAAATTGGGATGAGCACTTACCGCTAGTGGAATTTTCTTACAATAACAGCTATCAAGCAAGTATTGGGATGCCACCTTATGAAGCTTTATATGGGAGAAAATGCAGATCACCTACATGTTGGGATGAAGTTGGAGAACGCAAGATTCTAGGTCCAGAACTGATTCAGCAGACCAAGGAAAAAGTAGAACTTATTCGAAAGTGACTCGAAGCAGTGCATAATTGACAGCGTAAATATGCAGATCAATCCAGAAAAGATGTGGACTATCAAGAAGGGGAACATGTATTGCTAAAGGTATCACCATGGAAGGGACTAACCAGGTTTGGCAACAAAGGCAAATTGAAACCTCGCTACGTCAGACCATTTGAAATTTTGAAGAAAGTTGGAGAGGTTGCGTACGAGTTAGATTTACCACCCCATATGCAGCATATTCATAACATATTTCATGTATCCATGCTTAAGAAGTACAACCCTGATACAAGGCATGTAATAGAATATGAGCCGATAGAATTTCAGGCAGATTTGTCGTATATAGAGCAGCCGATAAGAATTTTAGATCGGCAAGAGAAGGTATTAAGGAATAAGTCTGTACCATTAGTGAGAGTTTTGTGGAGAAACCCAGTGGTTGAAGAATCAACCTGGGAGCTCGAGAGTGATATCTTAGAAAAGTTTCCTCAGTTATTTTAGTAGCGTGATTCTGAGGACAAAATCCTGTTAAGGGGGGGGGGAGAATGTAACGACCGAGAAAATTATGCTTGTATTATACTTTAATAAAGATAAATTATGTGTATTATTATGTGATTAACTGTGTTGAGTCATTAAACCCTAATTGCTATGTGCTACGTGTTGTCTGTTTTAATCAGAATGTGTTTCGGGTATTTATTGAGTGTTTTATTATAAGTTATATATTTTATATCAAAACCCGTACAGCTCAAACAGTGTTTTAAAAGCCCGTATTTCAAACAAAACCATTGGCCCTATTTTGCCAAAAACGACCTATACCATATTGCTATTCTGAACCCCTAGACGTTTTACAAATTTACCTTTTTCGCGAAAAACGACTTTTCCGGACCCCTTCGGGTACCAAAAACCCCACAAAAATCACATTTTTATTTTTATATGATCATGAAAATATCATACATCATTTTTCTTTGCATTTTTGTAATATTCATAATTTTGGGAATTTTTAGCATTTATTTTGTATTTATTGGATATTTAAAAATTTATTATTAATAACCAAAAATTATAAAAATTGGGGCCAAATATTTTTATTAGGAGTGTAATTAGCCCCTTAATTTTATTTAGGGGTATTATTTTACATAGTATAAATAGCTAATTTTTCAGTAATTAATTATTAATTAGTTATAAAAAAATCAGTAAATAATCAGAAAATTCAGAAAAAGGGAATTAGGGTTCTCGAGTGTTCTTGCGGATTAAAGCTAATTTGATCGTGATAGGAGTGTCAGAAATTGAAGTGTGAGTAACCGATTTGAAGCCTGAAACCTGTTCTATCAGATTATCACATCAAAATCATCATTAGATGTATCGATTTCTAATTTTAATTTTTTGAATTTAATTCAAATTTGGGCATTTTTATTTTGTTGGTTGTTACTAGGAATTGATGTTGTAGAAGGATAGATCGTCGTATTTATAGTCGTTTTATGTTGGTTTCGTGATTTTGGGGTTGATTTTGAGTTCGCCGGAGTTGAGGCAGCGTCGGTCGACCCCCCCGTTTTCCGTCGATTTCGCGACGGGGTTGACTGTGTTCTTCTGTTACCAGCGTTAGATGAACGATATGAAGGATTTTCTGAGCTTCCAGGCATGTGAAATTGGTGTTGTGTTCGTCTGTTGGCCGGGTTCCGGCTGTCACCGGCGACGACGTTTCTGGCAAGGTGGCGGAGGTCAATGGGGATGCCAGGCATGAGTCCGTGATGCTGCAGTTGAAGGCTCGAAGTTGGGGAAGGGAGTAATCGAGGTACTGTTGTTGTTTGTTCGCCGGGGTTCGCCGGGAAGCAGCCGCCGTCGTCGGAATTTTCTGGGCAGCCTGGCTTGGTTCTTGATCGACCCGAGGTCGACCCGGTTTCGACCCGCGAAACGAACCGGGTTTGATCCAAAAGAACCCAATTTGGTTCCCTATTTCTTGTTTCTGAAATTGTAATTAATTATTCATATTTTATAAAAAAATCAGTTTTATTAATTCTAAAAAATTAAATAAAAATCAGTTTTAAATTCTGAAAAATATTATTAATAATTTTAGAATTATTTTAATAATTTAGAAATTCGAAATTAGTTATTTAATTAATTATTTAATCATTTATCTAATTATTTATTAGTTATTTAATTAATTAATAATTAAGTAATTAATTAATAAATAAGGATTAAAAATAATCGAATAATATGAATAATAATTCGTTAATTAGGTGGTTATTGCGAATAACTCGAATCTATATGAGTAGTGTTTCGATAAGTTAGAATTAGTATTCGAGCGATAATTAATTCATTCGAAGAGTGTCGTAATAATTATTCATATCGAATAATTAAATACAGATAATTAATTGATTAATTAATCGTATAAGTTATAATAATAATAATAATAATAATAATAATAGTTCGATGATTATACGTGAAATGCGAATAGGTCGTATTTATACGAGTAGTTGATCGTTGAGATAGATTATGGCGCGAGTAATAATTATTTATTCGATAAATAGCGTATCAGTTAGTTGTATCGATTGATTATTTGTAAATAATCGATCTAATCGAGTAAATGATTATAATTTGTAAATAATGGTAATAAATTGTAATTAATCCTAATAATTAGGGATTAATTATTTTAAAATACAATAATTATTAAATAATTATTTAAAAATATAATTAAGGATTATTTAATTATATTTAATTATTTATAATTAATTATTAATTAAATAAATCTGGTTTAATTCGTAGTAATTAAACCGTTAGTCTGATTTGAGTGAAGCGAAGACCCCTAGACTTAGAAAAATAAAACGAATCCAATAAAAATAATTGTAAGTCATAATTTCTTCCGAAAGAGAGTGGTCTTGTGATACTTAATGGTTTATATGCCCTAATAGGGGTAGAATCGAGTCAAATAAATTCTGAAAAATTATAATAAAATCAAATAGGGTTAGTTAATACAAGTATGAGTCTAGTATCGATTCTTAAAATATTTATAAGTCCAAGAATCCATTATGTGCTTTATGTGCTATGTGCTTTACGTGATTATGTGAACCTTATGTGCTATATAATTATTTGTGTATATATGCGAGTCAGTTAGAAACGCATGAGTAGATTGATAGGGTTACGTGGTATCAATTCGAGATACGCGTATGTAGTAAGTTATCTAAATGACTATCTTTCTATGATTGATTCAGTATCAGCAAGGCAGATCGATCAGGAGACCGAAGGCGGTGAATTGAACCAGGTTAAGTACGCGCAAGGCAAGTTTTTCCCCTATTCTAAATTCGAAATAGTGAATTATACCCCATTTTCCATATCAGTTACACTTTGATAATTCTTGTTCATATACACTGTTACGCAATTATTGATTCTTGATTTCTCCCAATTTATTGAATTCCCTATTCATATTCCAATACTTTTACCCTTGTTATATATACTCCGATATATCCTGATGTTGGGATACATTAAAGGCATTTCGATTGTTCCGGATGCTAAACTTTGGACTGGATGGTAATGATACGGGCTGGGTTTTACCCAAACCTTTAATTAATAGGCCATAGTTGCCTGAGTACTCCTTATGTTGGTTGGGTCTATGCGGTTGGGTATAGATCCGCACTATATATTGACTGATCAGCAGGTTATAGTGCATATGTTGGTTCTTGTTTCCAGTCTTATTCATTTGGCACTCGCCAGTGTTGGTAAATTATTAGATACAGATGGTTGTTCAAACCATCAGACTATCGATTCATTTATTCTTTTTTCTTTATACTATATATATTGTTGCAAGCTTGTTGAGCAATTTTGGCTCATCCCCTTTTATTGTTATTCCTGTTGTTTTACAGTTAAGGTAGAGAAGGAAACCCATCAGAACCCGCATAGTCAAGAAGCGAGTCAAGTAGCGGGACCCTCTTATACCAAGAGTGTTCATCCCTATCCCAGAAGAGAGCTTTGAGTTACCAGATCAGGTGTAACAGGATAAGTAGTAATATTGGTTTGAATAAAAGTTGTGTGGTGAGAATGTAGATAGAATAAAGTTTTGTAATAAAGAGAGTCCTTGGGATTGATTGTTTTTAAACTGGTTTGTAATAAAGTTAGTGTGTCGTTCTTATTTTCAACTCTTAACCTTAAAAGATCCTGAGTAGCAGTAGTTCGGGGTAAATATTATATTTATATTCCGCTTGTGCAGGTTTAGTTTGTAGTTAATGTTAATAATTCCCCAAATCTATAACCCGGATTTGGAGGGTGTTATAGCTCATACAGTTCTTCAAGAGTATAGAACTCATCCTTTTCTAACTCTAGTATGACTTGCTCCTGTGAATCAATTGTTCTCTGCTCACTTGATGAGGCAACTGGAATATGAAATCTTGGTCCATCATTAGATGTTTGACCTTCATTTACTATTAAAGCACTTGATCCATCTACAACATGTCCTTGGCCAGATCTCAATGATTGTCTTTGAATCATCTCTAATTTATATATTTTGAAAATTCCATATAGAACTTCCAGAGTTATTCTGCTCAATCTCTCCCTTCTCTGATTGCTGAGATTTTCTGTTCCAAATGATCAGGAAGAGTAAGCAAGAACTTTAGATTCACCTCTTTAGCTTCATAGTATCTGTCATGAAGCTGCAAGTCATTTATCTGCTTATTGAATCTTTTAAACACATCAGTAATGCTTTCCTTAGGCTTAGCCATGAAACCCTCATACTGTGAAATCAGTAACCTTCTTTGATTATATCTAACCTCCTCAGTTCCTTCACAGAGTATTTCAATCTTCTCCCATATTTGCTTGGCCGTGTCATAGTTTACAATATTGTTGTACATCACATTGTCAAGTGACTCAATCAATATCAATTGCAAGCTGCTCTCCAGGGAGACTTTCTCCTTTTCAGGGTCAGAATACTCAGCTGGATCTTTTGGAGCATAAAGAGCTGGGATGACCATGTCTCCATCTGTAGATTCCTCAACTCTTACCATATAAATGAAGGGTCCATTCTTGAGGATCTGAATGTGGAGTGGATTGGCCATCCTGATAAACAACATTATTTTCTTTTTCCAAAGAGTGTAGTTAGCTTTGTCAAAAGTAGGAATTTTGATGCTACTGATTTTCTGTGTATTCATTCTTCAAAGATCTTGAATCTGTTTACTTTCTGATTTTGCTCTGATACCACTTCTTAGGTAATGAATCACACACAGAGGGGGGGGGGTGAATGTGTTTTTCTGATTTTAGGCTTTTCTTGAAAGTTAATGGTTGAACAAAGTAAATTAAATCTTGTATAGAAAAGTGTTCATGCAGAATCTGAACTTGCAGAAAATAAAGAACACAGATCTTCAAAACTCACTTAATTTTTATATTAAAAATCAAGACTTTTTTGCTACAAAATTTCTAAGCTCTTTGATGTTAAAGAGCTCAGCTTCTTCTTGAGAGTGATACAAGAGATTTGATCTAAATTGTTACCACTAACTAGAGGACCAGTGTTAACTTTTTAACTCAGTTAACTGCTGGTTTACACAGTGAATAATAAACATACTATTAGCCTTTCTAAACTGTCACTTATCGTTTCTATTTATAGAAAAGCAAATCTTCCATTTATGGCTTAACATATCTTTAGCATCCCGTGTTCACTTTAATCTTCCTCTTTCAGTTAATCTTTGCCATTGATCTTGCGCACTCTTCAAGCTGCTTTTTGTAGACTAGTCAATCCAGCTATTGGGTTGCTTGTTGATTGTTTATCTTGGATATTGAAATGATCTGCAATTCTGTACTTTGAGACTGTACCTCGAGATCTCCAGTTTGAATTAATAGAACACTTGACATCTCGATAAGTACATAGGCTTATCGAGATCTCTAGCACTCCATATTGAGTTTGGCTTGTAGAGGTCTTCAGCTTGTCGAGATCTCTAGTCTTCACATCTTCACTTTGACTTATCGATAACTCAGAGTTCTCTACTGCATGTAGACTTGTCGATAACTCTAAGTTTTCTAGTGAAGGAATGACTTGTAGATATCTCCAATCTTCATTTCTTCAATTTTGCTTGTCGATATCTTCCTGAGTTCTCTAGTAGCTTTCCTGACTTTTCCACTCTGAATTCATTCATTTCTTCTATCCCGGTGGATATTGCTCATCCATCGAGTATTGATTGTATCCCGACGGATGTGCCTAACAGCAGTCATCCGTCGGTTAGCCAAACTACTATCTTGATGGATGTTCCTCATCCGTCGGTACCCTCTGCAACTTGAATAACTTCTCAATAAGCCATTCTGGAGTTCTCGAATGACTTCTCTATAACATTAAATCTGTGACTTATAGAGATATTGACTTAGAGTATTTTTCTCCAAACAGATTTATTCAACTCCAAGCTTCTTCAAAATTCTTCTGAGGCATGATCTTCTTGATCTTCTTTCAGATAGAATCCTTAGGCTTGATACTGTTTTAGGAAAAAGACTCCAGTCTGCTCCTTTGCATTATTACAGACTTTAAGTGTTACAAGTACAAAATACAAATTTAGATAACAATACAACTTACTCAGGGTTGACCCCAAGCTTAACTGATTACTGAAAATAACTGTTCATTAATATTCTACTCAGATCAAATGTCCATTTGACTTGCTTCATATTTTGATCAGAGATGCTAATGACAATGTTATCTCCAGTAATCTTTGATAATCTTTGACATCAACAATTATATATTACAACAACTGATAGGATATCATGTCAGCAAGAGGCTGTTGGGTAATAATTTGATATTGTGGGTTAAAGTTTTATGAAGAAATTGTAAGTTTTATTAAAGTTTTAATTAATTAATTATGGATTTATTTAATTGATGAATTTATTTAATTAAGTATTTATTTCAATAAATAGTTAAATAAAAAGTAATTTTTTTTATAATTAAGCCAAATAAAAATTTAAAAATTATTTGGAGTTTTTAAAAATTATATAAATATATTTAAAATTCAATTAATATTATTAATAATTGAATTATTCTTAATTTATTCGTAATAAATAAAGCGTTCGTCCTTTTAATATTAAACGAACGCGTCTAGGCTCAGAAAAATATTCTTCTTCTATTAAAAATACTTTCGAGACATAAAATCTTTCATTTCGAAAGGTCGCTCGATTTTGTAAACGTTTCTGAGTCGCGTAAATAACGAATAGGCGTATTTTGACTCGATTTCAATTTTAAACACATCGAGTCGAACATTTTGATGAACTGAATCATGTATTATATGGAATATGTTATCCTTATATGTTGTTATCGGGTGGGTAGACGATAAAGATAAACGTAGAATACACAATTATATATTGTCGGTTAATTAAAATAGTATCTTTTATGATAGATACACATAGTTCGAGGCATTCAAAGTGTTATTCCCTAGCAATACAACAAGAATTACAGAAGGGGGGTTGAATGTAATTCTGGCTACTTTTTCAAATTTAAAGAATGTTTTAACTTGATAAATATAGCAGTGTTTGATTTGCAATGGTGCGGAATAAAAGAGTGATAGAAATCAAACACTAAGTAATAAAAACAAAAGTTTTTAAAACTTTCTGGTGGATTTGAAAGTATCCACCAGATATATATATATATATATATCAAATTGAGAACTCTATATATATCAAATTGAGAACTCTGTGAAGCTTTGAATAGCTCATAGATGCTTACATGTTTCAACAACTAAACTACAGAGAAATGCTTACAGAATACAGCTTGAAAATGTTTCTCTGAAAATATGCTTGCTTCGTTAATTGTTCTACTTGCTACACTTGGTTTATATATTACCAAGTTTACATGACAACAAGATAAGATAATAAAATAGAAAATATCTAGTCTAACTTCATGTTGCTTCACTACTCTATTCCAACATCTTTGAATATCTTCGTAATTGCATGGAAATGGTAATGCTTCTTTGTTCTTGAAATCCTGCATAACAGGCTGCCATATACCTTTTGTAAACACCCAACGTATGTGACTGTGTTGTCACTGTCAATAATTATTTTAATTTGATCATCCGTCGGGACTATGCTTGTCATCCATCGGGAGCTTTATTGATCATCCATCGGGAGTCTTGTAGATCATTCGTCGGGAGTCTATTTGCCACTTAACTCTATTTCACTTATACAGAATTACAAGATATCTCATATTTACAATTAATCAACCTATTATGCATATCAATCTAGTAGTCAACATGACTTACTAAACCCTAAGAAATCTACTTGACTAATATATGTTATTTGCATAAATGTGCTATAGTTCTTTTTTATTACATAAGCTACTCACTCGATGGATGTTAATCTGTCATCCGTCGGGACTAAAAAGTTCATCCGTCGGGACTATATTAGATCATCCGTCGAGTGCTACAATGTTAGGTCATACAACACTGTAGAAGGGGGTTGAATACAGTATAAAATACAATCAAATCGATTTCGTACACTAGTAACAATAAACAGATATATTCGATACAATAAACTCTGTTATAATGGAATTGTTCTCTCTCAGTGATGAACAAATATCACGAGAGCTGCTAGGTTACAATGTATGATCTTCTCGATAATGATAACACATATAGTGTAAACCTATGTCTGTGTTTATATAGTACACAGTTACAAGATAACTTCTAATTGATATGGAATATAGTTCTCTCTCCTAAAATATATCAATCAGATATCTTATACAAGTCTTTCGGTCCTCTAACTATTTCCATACATATCTTCTCTTTGTATTAGTCTCGATTTTCTTTCTTGTAAATCAGCTTCCTTCCTTAACTGTTAGTCCTTTCGTACTTAAGTTCTGATATCCATCTTCTGATATTTATCTTCTGATAATCTAAGTTCTGATATCCTTAAGTTCTGACTTTGAGTAAGTACTGTTTCCAGTAAGTACTGATATTTCCTGTTTGGTAAGATTTGAAAACTAAACATGAAACACATTAGACATGACATCTCAAATATATCTAACAATCTCCCCCAACTTGTAAATTGTGCAAAAATATACAAGTTAATAGATTTGATGATGTCAAAAACATTTAAGTTCAAATGCAATAAGAGTTTAATAAGACTATTAACTACAACTTACAGTCCTTGTAGCTTTACCAACTTCACTGGATCAATCTGAATCCATAATGATTCTTAACAAAATCTCTTACCAGCTTATCTTCAGCTTTCCTCGGAAATTCAACTAACTGTGCTTTGACATGCATCAGTTCTTCATCTTTACTATCACCAATTTGATAAATGGATGTTCTGAGAGCTTGAATTGATGTTCTTTCAAGTCCATCACCAAGTGTGATAACTCTAGGATGTGAAGAGTTTTTATTATAACATAAGCATTTTCCTTTCAGAATAATTTCCACCTTAGCATAATTCTTCAGCACAGAAATTTCTCTTCCATCATCTTCAGTAATCATTGGTATATATTGAGAAGTCTTTGTACCAGAGATTCTAAATAAATCTCTTATAGCCTTCAAAATATATTCTGACCATCTTCTTGTAACATCAGATTTTACTTCCAGAAGATAGTAAATATGTTGAAATTCTTTAACAGACTTCTTTAGCACATCAGTATCAGCTAATCTGTAAGTTAATCCATCATAGAGAAATAAAATCAATTTCTCCTTTAGATTTTCCTTATCATGAGCATCTATCACGATTTGAGCAGACAATACTTTATCATTGTGCTTTTGTTTAATTTGTTCATATGGTTTGTCTGTCAATATGAAAGGATCTCTTAGAGTAACTTCTACTCCTGTTTGTATCTTTTCTTCATCAGAACCTAATCCAGCTTTATCTCTAGGTTGCTTGGATCTCAACCCAAATGTTGTGAGTTGATTCATCATAAGATTGGATTTTGGTTCAACTGGAGTAGCTTTCTTCCATAACAGCTTCTTCTTATCAGCAATTGTCATCTTTTCCAAATTAACTTGATCAGAATTTGCTGTTTCTTCTGTAACTTGATGTTCTTCATTCTGAACAACTTGAGTAGTGTCATAGGTTGTTTTAGATTCTTCAATTATCTTTCTTCTCTTCAGAATTTGAACAGTTTCATCTTCTATCAAATCATCATCATGCACTGTAGTTTGATAGACTGGAATGGAAGAACTTATCTTTCTCTCAATCTTTAAAGGTTCACCAACCTTTTCTTTTCCTTTTGATTTAGGATCAATCTCAGTTTGTGATCTAGTCTTGGATTTTGAAGTCTCAGAATTTGAATTTTCCCTGATCACAACGTCTTTTTCTTTAGGCCTTGGAGGTTTCTTTGCATCAGAAGCTTTAGACTTAAGATTTATCTTCTCAGAAGAAAATCTAGCTTCTTCCTCCTTGAGAGTTTCCAAATCCATTCCTGGATTTTATGTCAGAAATAATCTTCTAGCTATCTCCTCATCAGGTGTCTGGATTTTAGGATTTTTGTAATAAACAGTAGTCTGCTTCCCCTTTAACTTCAGAGTTTATAAAAACTTCTAAGAGTCTTTAGATCTTGACTGAATCAGAATATCAGAACTTGACTTCAGACTTTGTTTATCAGAACTTGACTTCAGACTTTGTTTACCAGAACTTGTCTTGTTCTGTGTAGAAGATTTTCCTTGAACTTTTCCTTGACCTCTACTCTTATCAGAGTTTCCCTGGTCATCACTTTTATCATCCTTTTTCTTCAGTATTTCAGTAGGTGAGCATTTGGACTTAACTACCTTCTCCCCCTTTTTGGCATCATCAGGAAGTAAGAGAGAAAGAAAAAGTTCAACTGAAGATTGGATTTCTTCCAATTGAGCCTTCTGAGAAACTTGGTTAGCCAGGACCTCATCAATTTGGGCCTGTTGCTTCTTTTGAATCTTCTCAATGGCTTCAATTTTCTCAAGAGTAGGTCTGATATATCTATTCTTGTCAAGTTAAGCTGTAGATTTAGCTTATCAGCATGTTCCTTTAGTGTATCAACCTTTTCATGAGTAGAAGAATGTAGACCTTGAAGATGTTTGGTAGATAGAGCAGTGATCTTGAGTTGTGTCTTTAAATCAGCATTCGTGAGCAACTCATCAGCTTTAGCAATATGCTCTGTCTGAATATTAGAACTTGGAATGAAATCAGTGTCATTCCACTTCTTGGTCCACTCCACACCTCTGTGAGTATCCTCCCAAGGAATAGGTGCTTCCTTTTCAACAAATTTCTTCACCAATTATTCCTTTCCTAGTATGGGAACTGGAGTATCAACATAAACATTGTCTTCAGAACTTGAGGAAGACTCATCATGTTCTGACAGCACAACAGTGTGTGAAGCAACTGGAGATTCAGGAACAACTTCATTTAAATTCTGAACATCAGAATTTATCTCCAGAGCCGGTGTGGTTGATGTAGATGGTATCTCAGCATTTAAAATTGGAAAATGAGTTGGAGATTGCTGAGCTTCTGTAGATAGAGCTTCCAGATAAAGAACATTTGGTATATTCAAATTGTGAATATCTATCTCAGAGTTTTCAGTTTGTTCTTTAGCATCATTTGTAGCTTTAATAGGAGAAACATGAGGGGTTACAACTGTATTAGTAGCAGTGTCTTTGACTTGAGCTGGAAGGGCTTCATTGATAATCGGTTCTTGTGAGATCAAAGATTCCTGATCCCCTTCCTCAGCTTCTTCAGTATCCTCTGATGTAGCCTTAGCCAAATACCTCCTAGCCTTCATTTTCTTTAATCTCCTTGCCAATGAAGGAGTTGCTTCAACAATAACAGAACTTACAGATTTCTTTCTTTTCAAAGTATCAGAACTTTGAGTTGTTATTTCTGTCTGAGAAGTAAAGTTCTCAGCTTCAATTATCATAGCTCCTGATGCATGAACCTGTGCTTCAACTTTTTCCTTTTCATCACAATCAGATTCATCTCTGAGAATCATCTTCCTTCTCTTCTGTGGAGGTTGAGGAACAGACTTTGTCCTCTTTGGCCTGGAAGATGAAGGTCTGATGGCATGCGCTGATGATACAGGTTGAAATGATTGAGGTGATGGTTTGACAGATGTCCTGATGGTAGATTTTGGTGGTGGTTGTGTAGTTTGTGTTTGGGTAGTTGTGGTAGGTGCTGATGGTTGAGGTTCAGATGGTTGGACATCAGGATATAGTGCAGTGTATGTAACTGGATCATAGATTATTAAGGCTTGTTTGACAGATAAAGGTATTTGGAGGGGTCTTAACACAACCTTCTTATTATTAGTAGATAATAAGTCATTAAAAGCTCTTTTAGCTAGTTTAAATGACGGAAGTAATTCACTAGCTAATTGGGACTTATCAGCACAACAAAAACTATAAATAAGCTGGAAGAATCTAGCAAAATAAACATTGTTCCTATCTTCTATCATCCTATCCCCAATAAAGCCTAAAACAACACTTGCTTAATCAAAATCAGTTTGATTAATGAGAGCATACCCGATTTGTTGACTGAATATAAGAATTGCATCGAAATTAGAACATTTGTTTGCAAAAGCCTTTGTGATGCAGTCAAAGAAGAAACTCCATTCCCTCCTTATGTAAGATCTCTTCAATTGACCCAGTTTTGCCAATGTCTTTTCATACCCCAGACTGGACATCATATTTTGAAGAACTGGCTCCTCAACAGTTGTATAAGCGCAGTTCTCAGGCAACTGCAATGCTTGGCGAACTGTAGCCAACGTCACGACATGCTCATCCTCCCCTGTTGTAAAGATAATACTTGGGGACCCTTGAGCACCACCATCATCATAGATTCCACTTCTCCAAAATTCCGACACTTGGGTTCCATAGAATTCTTCAGGTTGGGTCAAAGCATACCCAATATCAGAATTAGTAAGGAAATATTGAATAAAGTGAAGTTCCGATGGAGCGTCAGCCTTGTTAAGAATAGATGAGTAGTTGTTAGGAACAAACTTAGCTCCATTGAACATGAGGTCTTTTGGTGCCATCTCTATAAGAAATTAAGTGAGAAAGATAGTGTTTGCAAGGTGTTTGATAAAAGTCCTGAAAGAAAACACTTCAGAGAATATTATAGAGAGAGAATAAAGGAGATTAAGAATAGAAAAGTAAGTAAAAGATTAAAAAATCTTTTAACTCCCATATATATACTTTCTCCACTCAACAGTTATATTTTTGAAGCATGGGATACACTTTACACCTGGCAACGTGTGAATAGTCAGTAAACAGTTAAAGCAGAAGTTAATGGGCACGTAAAATAAGCAATAATTACCGTGCACATGCAATTTTTCAGGACAAACACGTTTATCACTAACCCGTAATGATTATGACTGTTTTTATCTTACCCAAATATATTCGGATTTAAATATAATTGTTTCAGTTTTTACCACAAATAAGTAAAGTAAAGAATAATGCCACGTAAGCATCAAGGATTCCATCAGGATTTAATATCAGAACTTAACTTATATCAGATTTTAACAGTCATCAGAATATGGCTTCTGAACTCAAAAAGTGAATATCTTTTTCTGTGATTCTTCATACAAATACGGACTTATGTCCTTCAGAATTTAATCATCAGAACTTCCATCAGAACTTGTCCTCAGAATTTATGCAAATAACACTTAACTGTTTGTCAAAAATAACTTAATCACCACAATAATTTTCATCATTCATATGGAGTGAAAGTGTGTGCATTCAGCAGAATATCAGATAAAGATTAAAGTCTGATAAACTTCAGTACATCTTAGAAAATGTCCTTCAGAATTTAATCATCAGAACTTCCATCAGAACTTGTCCTCAGAATTTATGCAAATAACACTTAACTGTTTGTCAAAAATAACTTAATCACCACAATAATTTTCATCATTCATATGGAGTGAAAGTGTGTGCATTCAGCAGAATATCAGATAAAGATTAAAGTCTGATAAACTTCAGTACATCTTAGAAATAAGGCATAACTAATAAAAGTACTTAAAATCTGTCATCAATCATGAAGTATACTATAGAACAAATTTATGCAAGAGTCCACCTCAACTATTTGTGCTCATTTTATGCATCTTTTGAAATTCTTTTTTACAGTGGCTTCTCAGTGTAAGTGAGTCACGACTGCTTATCAGAATTTATGCTGTTGTCAGAGTATTTCTCCAGTAATCAGAGAATATGAAAAGTCACCAAGAAAATTTATTTGCTTTTCTAATGCATATTACTTAATACCAGCAATGCACTTGGGTCTTCCCTTCCACATATTTACTCTAGATCTCAAAGGAGTACCTGACTTTTATTTTCTTTTCTTTTCTTTTCTTTTCTTTTGATAAGTGAGGCTTATCATCATTTAGTTCATTCTTAAGATTTACTGAAATCAGAATCTGACAGATAAGAAGCAAGAATCTAGTTTGTGACTTAGTAATAAGATACACAAAGTAAACTTGGATAAGCTCAAAATCAGAATTTGCTTGTGTTAATGAGTTTCCAAATAAACAACTAATTCAAACATTGGATTTCTAGTATGTTAAAGACTACTAGGTCAGCATCTAGCACAGTTATCCTTATTGGATTGAATAATCACAGAACATTCAAAACACTATCAGAGTTTAAATATCCACATCAGATAACAATCAGCATTTAATGAATTTCAATTAAAGAACATATTTCATGAAGATAAGACAATCTGTAAACATTGTTCATAAAGTCTGATGCATGAGAACAAAAACTAAGCAGATTTAGAGAAAGAACCTGAAAGCATTACAAGTTCATTTACCAGTCTTGTAAAAGTAGCTTCACATAGTGGTTTTGTGAAGATTATCTGCTAGTTGTTGATCTGTTGGAACAAAATGCAATTTCATTGTACCTTTCATCACATGTTCCCTTATGGAATGGTACCTAATACTGATGTGCTTTGTCATTGAGTGTTGAACTGGATTACCTGTCATAGCAGTAGCACTTTGATTATCACAGTAAATAGGGATCTTAGAAAATTCTAACCCATAATCCAGTAACTGATTCTTCATCCAAAGAATCTTTGCACAACAACTTCCTGCAGCAATATATTCTGCTTCTGCAGTTGATGTAGAAATTGACTTTTGTTTCTTGCTAAACCAAGAAACCAATCTGCCTTCAAGAAATTGGTAGCTTTACTAGTGCTTTTCCTGTCTATTTTGCATCCTGTGAAATCTGCATCTGAGTAACCTATTAGCTTAAAATCTGATTCTCTAGGATACCACAATCCCAGATCAGCTGTACCCTTAAGGTATTTGAAAATTCTTTTCACACCTATTAAGTGAGGTTCTCTTGGATCAGCCTGAAATCTTGCACAAACACAGGTAGCATACATGACATCAGGTCTACTTGTAGTTAAATAGAGTAAAGAGCCAATCATACCTCTGTAGTTATTAATATCTACTGATGAACCAATATCTTTATCTAACTTGGTTGTAGTGGCCATGGGAGTGGATGCTGTTGAACTATCTTGCATTCCAAACTTCTTCAGTAAATTTCTGGTGTACTTGGATTGACAGATAAAAGTACCTTTTTCATTTTGCTTGACTTGAAGTCCCAGAAAATAGCCGAGTTCTCCCATCATACTCATTTGATATCTTGACTGTATTAGCTTTGCAAACCTCTCACAAAGTTTGGCATTTGTAGAACCAAATATGATATCATCAACATATATTTGTACCAAAAGTAAGTCCTTTCCATGCTTGAGGTAGAACAGTGTTTTATCAATTGTACCTCTGTGAAATCCATTTTCCAGAAGGAATTGAGCTAAAGTCTCATACCATGCTCTAGGAGCTTGCTTAAGGCCATAAAGTGCTTTATCAAGCCTGTAGACATGATTTGGAAATTTTGAATCTACAAAACCTGGAGGTTGTTCAACATAGACCTTTTCTTCCAATTCTCCATTAAGAAAAACACTTTTACATCCATTTGAAAGACTTTAAACTTTTTGTGAGCAGCATAAGCCAAAAATATTCTTATGACTTCTATTCTAGCAACTGGTGCAAATGTTTTATCATAATCAATACCCTCCTGTTGAGAGTAGCCTTTAGCAACTAGCCTTGCTTTATTCCTTGTAATTATGCCATCACTGTCAGTTTTGTTTCTGAACACCCATTTTGTTCCAACAACTGATATGTTCTTTGGTCTTGGCACTAGAGTCCAGACTTTATTTCTTTCAAATTAATTTAACTCTTCCTGCATTGCTTGCACCCAATCAGCATCCTGAAGAGCTTCTTCCACTTTCTTTGGTTCGGTCTGAGATAGAAAAGAATGATAGAGACATTCATTTGATGTTGCAGTTCTAGTTCTGACACCTGCTTCAGGATCTCCAATAATTAAGTCAGGTGTATGTGACTTGGTCCACTTCCTTGCAGATTGAAGTTGACTTCTAGAACTGGATCCTCCCCCATGATCCATGTTGTCTCCATCAGCATTTTCTGATGCTCCCCCTGTAGTTATGCTCTCTGAGACTTCAGAATTTGACTTGGATCCTTCAGGATTTGAAGTATCAGAGCTTCCAGAATTATCAGAATTTGGCTCATCAGAACTAGGTGAATCAGAACCTGAAGAGCCAGTGTTAGGTTCTGATGCTTCTTTAGAGTCTTGAGATGTGGTAGGATCTTCAGCTTGCTCCCCCTGGACAGGTGCATTTTCCTTTGGAGTTGTTACCACAGATTCAATGACATCAGTACTTACAGGATCAGAGTATAAGTCATCAGAATTTAAGTCTTCATTTTCAAATCTCAGCTAATCATGATCATTGAAATCTTCAAGTCCAGTAATCTTCTTATCATCAAAAGATACATTGATAGATTCCATGACAACCCTTGTTGTAACGCCCTCCAAACCCGGGGTATACGTCTGGGGGTTACGAGCTAATCACCAAACATGTACAAGCTTATTAATAACTAATAAAGAAATGAAACTAAACCCCTTTAACACTAACCAGGACCTTTTTAGGTTGAAGTATGAAAACAAGAACCACTAACTACTTTTATTACAAACCAACATTTAAAATCTCACAAACTCTCTTTATTACAAACCATTGTTTAATTTATTTTAAACTAAGTTCAGCTTTTATTCAAACACACACACTATCTATCAACACTCCACCTGCTCGGGCAACTCAAAGCTTTCTTCCTGGATTGGGATCAACACCTTGGGTATGAGAGGATCCCGAGGCTTGACCCGCTTCTTTACCACTTGTGTCCTGATGGGTTTCATATTCCTTCTTAACTGAAAATAATAAGGTGCATAACAACAAAAGGGGTGAGCCAAAAATTGCTCAACAAGTCTACAAAATATAAAATAGTGTTAAAGCAATTTAAATGAATCTGTAACCCAGGTATATCTGCAAAGATATAACCTCACAAGAATAGAAAGAAGGCCATTACTGGCGAATACAAACGAACTAAACTGGACTCAAGTTCGCAGCTATATCCTGCTGATCAGCCAGGATACAGTGCATATCTATATCTCACCATATAGATCCCGTCGGGCACCCAGGCACTACGGCCTATTTCAAGGATCCGGTTATGTCCCGGTCCTTAGGATTAAGTAGGCTTAATCCCAAAAGTAGTATTATCCAGTCCCTGAAATAGCAACCGGAACAATCGGTATGCTTTGATATATTTTAATCACCAGAATATATCAATAATTGTGAGTAACAATTGGAATATGAATAATGAATTCAAATGAAGAGAATAATTCAAGAATCGAACTGAAATATGAATAAAAGAATTAAAGGAGTACAAGCGTAATAAGAATTCGAAATGAATATTACTATTCTGAAAGTAGAATAGAGGAGAAACTTGCCTTCTGCGTGACTTACTATAATTAACTCACTTTCGTCTATCACCTACTCGACCTGCCTTGCTGGCTTAGCTTCTGTTAGCAAAATAGACTGGTTAAGTCATTTTGTACTTCAGTTGCATCTTGAATCGACTTCATTTCGTTCCTATTATCTACCCATACGCTTATAACCGACTCGTATATTGCATATAAGCAAGTAAGATTCGATTAACCACATAATACACATAAGCACATAAGCACATAATTATTTTTATAGTTAAAATAATTTTTAGAATCAAAATCGACTCACTGATTGCTTTGTTGATCACCTTCTGCTTCATTTCCCATTTTTCCGGAATTTTTCGGATTCGTCTCGGTACGTATTTTGACTGATAATCAAGCAAATACTAGAGTCAGCTAATTTCTAGAAGAATTAGGTCTTCATATTATTTTTAATAAAAAGAATTCATTTTTCTGAGTAAAATGGCTTTCGTTTCGCTTAAATCGGACTAACGGTTGAATTATTATCAATTAAACACTGATAATTCAGTTTATTATTCAATATAATTAATTATTACCAATTTTTAAATCCTGAAATAATTATTTAAGAAAAATCAAAGTCAAAAATAATTTTTCTATAATTTTTGGAGTTAAAATGAATAAGTTATGATTTATTGAAAATTATGTGATTAATTATCAAAATAATTAGTCTCTTTTAAATATTTAATAAATAAATAGCTAATAAATAATTAATAAATAATTATTTAATAATTTAAAATAATTAATCCCTAATTATTAGGATTAATCACAACTTATTACAATTATTTACAACTTATCGTTATTTATTCGATTAGATCGATTATTTATAAGTAGATAATCGATATCATTAACTAGTACGTTAATTATTAAGTAAATGAGTTATTATTCGAATCATAATTCCACTTAATGATCGACTACTCATATTTCTACGAGTTATTCGCGTTTCTCGCATAACTATCGAAATATTACAGTTATTATTACGTGTAGACGATTTAAATCAATTATATGTATTTAATTATTCATTACGAATAATTATTACGATATTATACGAATAATTAACTATCGTCTGAATAATAATAATAATAATATTAATCGAACTTATCGTTCAATTACTCATAAAACTACGAGTTAATCATTTATTTCCCTAATTATCGAATCTTTTCTCGTATTATTCGATAAATTTTAATCTTTAATTATTAATTATTAACTATTAAATAATAACTAAATAAATAGATAAATGGTTAAATAAATAATTACATACTTAATTAAATCACTAAATTCAAATTTATAAATTAAGAAAATAATTTAGGAATTATTAATAATAATTTTCAGAACTTAAATCTAATTTTATTATTAGATTTATAGAATTTATAAAACTGATTTTATAATTAAAATAAAAATAAAATAAAATAAATTGCAGAAACATTTGTCAGAAACCAGAATCTGACATAAACGGATCCAAAACCTGGTCAACCACACGGGTCAACCGGGTCACGAAGAACACAACCGGGTCGACCTTGAAGGTCCACCGGTTTCTGGAAATTTTCCAGATTCCGGCAGCCCTCGGCCGGACTCCGGCAAGGTCCGTTCATGGCCAAAAACACATCGTTTGGTTCATTTTTAAGCTGGGATCAATTCCAAATCGTTCTGGCAATCTAATTCTGGCAACAACATCACGGAATACTCCTCAGGTCATCTTCTCCGATCAAAATCAACTCAACTCCGGCCAAAAATCCAAATCATTCATTTCTACATAAAACTTAAAGTTTAATAGTACAAATCAAAGCTAAGAACATATACAATCAAAGCCCTAACATTACAAGAACCAAATATTCATAGAAATCATCGAGTCGTGTTTTGAAAATTCGGTATAAACCCTAGAAATCCTATTTTGCTATCTATGTATCGTTTCATCAATTAAACACCATGAATCAACTGTAAATCACATAACCAAGCTATATCAATCATCAAAACATCAAAATAACCCTGAAATCAAAAAGCCCTAATTCGAAAATAAACCCTAGAAATCAAAAATTAAAAACTACGAATTAAAACTTGAAATTGATGCTAGAATTTGAAAGAACAGATCAAAACCTTCGATTTGGGTACTTGAATCGCTTGTTTTGGTGCTGTAATCTGCTCAAAATCACAGCTTGAATTCTCGACCCGACCCTGTTCTTCCCGACCCGAATTTCAAAAAATTTTTGTATTTTTCTGAATTTAACTGATTTATTAATTATAATTAATTAATAATTAGGCTATTTATAGTAGTAAAATTAATACTCCTAATTAAATTTAAGGCCCTAATTCTACATTTTTTAAATTAATAGGCCCCTAATTTTATAATTTTTGAGTATTAAAATTTAATTTATAAATATTTTATATATGCCAAAATTTCCCAAAAATTGTGAATATTGCAAAAATATAAAGAAATGGTATAAATAAAAGTCCTAAAATTTTATAAAAATAAAAATGTGATTTTTGTGGGGTTTTTAACACCCAATGGGGCCCGGAAAAGTCATTTTTCGTAAAACGAGAAAATTTATAAAATATCTAGATGTTCAGAATAATGTGATTGTAAAAGTCGTTTGATGAAAAATAAGGCCCATTATTTTATTTGAAATACTGGCTTTAAAATTATTGTTTGGGTCGTAAAACGTTTGAAATGAAAGCTATAAATGTGAAATAAAATATCTGAAAAATACCTTAAAAATACAGAAATGACACGATATACACATAACACATAACAAACAGGGTTTAACAGATAATCACACACATAAATGACATATTAATACACATATTTTATTATAAATATGATATAATACAACGTAAATTTCCCGGTCGTTACATTCTTCTCCCCTTAATAGGATTCTGTCCTCATAATCTTTTATGAAAACAAATGAGGATATTTTTCTAACATATCACTTTCAAGTTCCCAGGTTGATTCTTCAACCATAGGATTTCTCCACAACACTCGCACTAAATATACAAACTTATTTCTCAACACTTTCTCTCGCCGATCTAAAATTCTTACTGGCTGTTCTACAAAAGACAAATCAGGTTGGATATCTATCGGTTCATATTCTAATACATGCCTAGAATCAGGATTATATCGCTTAAGCATCGACACGTGAAATACATTTGAATATGTTGCATATGAGGCGGTAAAGCTAATTCGTATGCAAGTTTTCCTACTTTCTTCAAAATTTCAAATGGTCCGACATATCGTGGCTTCAATTTACCCTTATTGCCAAATCTAGTCAATCCTTTCCATGGTGATATTTTGAGTAACACGTTTTCTCCTTCCTGATAGTCTATATCCTTCCTTGTTTGGTCTGCATGTTTGCGTTGTCTGTTTTGTGCAGCTTCGAGTCGTTTCTGAATAAGTTCAATCTTTTCTTTAGTCTGTTGGATTAATTCTGGACCCAAAATTTTCCGTTCTCCAACTTCATCCCAATGCACTGGTGATCTGCATTTTCTCCCATATAGTGCTTCATACGGTGGCATTCCAATGCTGGCGTGATAACTGTTATTATAAGAAAATTCCACTAGAGGTAAATGCTCATCCCAACTGCCTTCAAAATCAATCGCACAAACTCATAGCATGTCTTCAATCATTTGGATAGTTCTTTCACTTTTCCCGTCGGTTTGCGGATGATAAGCGGTACTCATATTTAATTTTGTTCCAAGGCATTCTTGAAATTGTCTCCAAAATCTTGAGTTCAAACGAGGATCTCGATCAGACACAATAGATATTGGAACTCCATGTCGCATTACAATTTCCTTGAGATACAAATGCACTAGCTTGTCAAGCGAAAATCTTTCGTTAATCAGTAGAAAATGTATCGACTTCGTGAGTCTGTCAATGATTACCCATATCGCATCATGATTTTCCTTTGTCCTCGGTAGTCCTACCACAAAATCCATCGCTAGATGTTCCCATTTCCATTCTGGAATGTCTAACGGTTGTAATAATCCGCTCGGACGTTGATGTTCCGCTTTAACTCGCTGGCATGTGTAGCATTTACTCACCCATTCTGCTATTTCCTTCTTCATGTTCGGCCACCAAAAGTTTTCTTTCAGATCGCGATACATTTTTGTGCTCCCTGGATGAATGGAATACTTTGAATTGTGCGCATCTCGCATTATTTCTTCTTTTAATTCTGCCACGTTAGGGATCCAGATTCTCGACGCAAAGCGTAAAATTCCTTCATTATCTTTCTGAGTTGTGATCTCTTCTCCCGTTAAGTTGTCATCTTGATTCATCACTTCATCTTGACAACGGCGAATCTTCTCTAGCAACTCCGGTTGGAAAGTCATAGCATAGATAACTTCTACAGATTCATTGGGAATACAAATCTCGATTTCCAATTTATCAAATTCCTTAGCTAATTCTTCACATGAAGTTAACCAATTCAATCTTTCTTTCCTGCTCAATGCATCCGCTACAACATTTGCTTACCCTGGATGATAACTGATCGTGACATCATAATCTTTAATCAATTTCAGCCATCGACGTTGACGCATGTTTAATTCTTTTTGCGAAAAGATATACTTCAGACTTTTATGATCCGTATAAATTTTGCATTTTTCACCGTAGAGATAATGTCTCCAAAGCTTCAATGCAAATACGATCGCTGCCAATTCTAGATCATGCGTAGGATATTTCTGATCATGGGGTTTAAGTTGTCTCGAAGCATATGCGATGACATTACCGTGCTGCATCAATACACATCCTAGCCCGCGATACGAAGCGTCACTGGAAATAACGAAATTCCCTTGCTCGTCTGGCAATACAAGTACCGGTGCGGTTACTAATCGATTCTTCAACTCTTGGAAACTTTCTTCACATTTATCATTCCATACAAACTTTTCACTTTTTTGAGTTAACTTGGTCAACGGCGTTGCTATTTTCGTAAAATCTTTGACAAATCTTCAATAATACCCTGCCAATCCCAAGAAACTTCGAACTTTTGTCGGTGTCTTCGGTCGTTCCCAATTCAACAGAGCTTCAATCTTCGCTGTGTCGACTTGAATGCCTTCTCTACTGATGATATGCCCAAGAAATTGTACTTCCCTTAACCAGAATTCACATTTTGAGAATTTTGCGTACAGTTGCTCTTTCCTCAGAATTTCCAAAGCTATCCTCAAGTGTTCTGCATGCTCTTCTTCCATCTTGTAGTAAATCAAGATGTCATCAATGAATACAATCACGAATTTGTCCAAATATTTCTTGAATACCCTGTTCATCAAATCCATGAATGCAGCTGGCGCGTTTGTCAAACTGAATGCCATTATAAGAAACTCGTAATGTCCATATCTCGTACGAAACGCAGTCTTGGGAATATATGTGGCTTTAATCATCAATTGATGATAGCCTGATCGTAAATCTATCTTCAAAAACCATGCAGCTCCTTTTAGCTGATCGAACAAATCGTCAATTCTCGGTAAAGGATACTTATTCTTAATAGTGAGCTTATTCAACTCCCGATAGTCGATGCATAATCGCATGCTGCCGTCCTTCTTCTTCACGAATAACACTGGTGCACCCCATGAGGATACATTAGGTCGTATGATGCCTCGATCTAGAAGATCTTGCAGTTACGTTGACAATTCCTTCATCTCGATTGGAGCCATTCGATATGGAGCTTTCGAAACTGGTTCTGTACCTGATGCTAAATCAATTGTGAACTCGATTTCTCGATCTGGGGGAAACCCTGGAAGCTCGTCTGGAAAGACGTCTGGAAATTCGCATACCACTAGAATGTCTTCTATTCTAGGACTTCCTTTTTTCAGTATCCAACACGTAAACTATGTACGCCTCACATCCTTGTCGAAGCAATCGTTTAGTCTGCATCACGATGAGAAATTTATTTCGCTGTTTTTCGCCTTTGAATATTACCGTTGCATTTTCCGCATTTCACAACTTAACTTTCTTATTCGCACAATCTATCTGAGCATTATGACATGCTAACCAATCCATTCCCAAAATAATATCGAATTCTCCTAGCTTAAAAGGAATTAAGTTTACAGAAAAATGATGTCCAGCTATTTCTATATCACACGCAGGACATACTCTATCTACTGGAACTTGGTCGTCATTCGCTAATTTTATAATTAACGTCTCGCCCAACCATTCGATTTCGCAATGTAACTTATCAAGAAATTCTTTAGAAATAAATGAACGGGTAGCTCCAGAATCAATTAATACTTTTGAATCTACGGAGTTCACCAAAAGCGTACCTACAATCACACTTGGACTCTGCACTGCTTCTTTTATTGTCATGTTAAAAGTCCTTTCTTTGGGTTGATTCGGCGGCGGTGGCGGAGGTAATGCCAATACTTTCGGAATACTGGCTGCCATTGCTGGTCCTTTACAATTCCTAGCGATATGCCCTTTCTTTCCGCATTGGTAGCAAGTAATTTCTGCTGTTTTTCCTATTGGACATTCGTTATAGTAGTGCCCTTTCTGCTTGCATTTGAAACATGTCACATCTGCTTTAATACATACGCCGGTATGCTTGCGTCCACAAGTTTTGCAATACGGCACTGGAACCTTAACAATTCCCTGCTATTTGGAGGCTTGGAAACGATTACCTGCTTTTTGTGTACCTTGTCCTATCCTCTTGAAATTCAAATTTTCCCGGGCTTGAATCCCGGCTTCCTGTTGGAACGGTCTTGGAAACTTCCATGTCCCCTGTCTCGTTGAGATCTTTCACTTTCCCCTTCGATGATCAAAGCTTTCTAGACTACATCGGTATATGTTGTTAATACAAAAACTGCAACCTGTCCACGTATCCATGGTCGTAATCCCTCTTGAAACCTCTGAACTCGTTTCTCTTCAATGTCAACCTGTTCCGGAACAAACCTAGCCAATTCATTAAATTTGGCTTCATACTCTGTTACAGACATACTTCCCTGCTTCAATTCCAAAAACTTTATTTGCATCTGGTTCCTTACGTAGCGAGGAAAATGCTTCTCTAAAAATAACTCTTTAAACCTATCCCAAGCAATAACATCTTCACCCTCTAAAGCCTTTTTAGATTCCCACCAATAATTGGCCTCTCCCTTCAACAAGTAACTAGCAAAATCAGTCTTCTGGTCCTCATCTATCTTCACTAGTGCAAACGTTTTCTCTATTTCTTTTAACCAGTGGTGGCTTTAATAGGATCAGTAGACCCATCAAATTCTGGAGGTTTAACTGCCTGAAACTGCTTAAAAGTAACAACAGGTAATACTGGTGGTAATTGAGGCTCAGAACGAGGTGACTGTTGTAACATTTGTTGTTGGATTTACTGTTGTTGATGCTGCATCTGCTGCTGCATCATTACCATCTGTTGTTGCATCAGATGGAACATTTGGTTCACGGTCTCATTAGTCTGACCTTTGGAATTGCTGTTAGAAGTCTAAGCCCTAGTCTTTCTTTTTGGTGCCATCTTCTTCTAATAATAAAACAGGTGATATTTATTTAACAGTTTAATAAACAATTGACAGTAGGTAAGAAAACAATTTTATCCGGTATTAATAACATGATTTAAATCAAGAAAACAGTTGCTGAATATAAAAATTGGAAATGTAAGCAGTTAAATAAAATATTTATTCTTTTCTTTTCTGTTTCTTTTTCTCTCTTTTTCTCTCATTTTTTTCAACAGGAATTATAATATAAAAGAAAACGGTAAAACAATGAAATGGAAGTAAATGCTGTAAAACTGTAAAGACTGAAATTTAAATAAAAAAATTTGAAAAGTTCAGTTTATATATATGACACCAGCCTCGGGTGTAAATGCTTGATACAAAAAGTCTCGCTCTGCTGGTAATTACCGCGGCTACAAGTCATACTACCACTACAGGTCAAAATCCTAATACAGGTTAATCTACTAATACATGCATACACACTACTCACTAGGTTATACTATGCTGCCTCTATATACATCTGTACTCTGAAGTCACTGTCTCAACTGTCCCTGTCTCAGAACCCAGGCGGAATATGCCTAAACTCCTCTCTAAGTGCCTGGACCAAAGTCTGTGCCAAGTGAAATATCCGATAGAACTCTGCAAAAGAAGGAGGTCCATCATGGGTCAAATCATCAAGCTCCCAAGTAGCGCTCATCAACACCGACTGCAATCGCTGTCTCATATAGTAATCTGGCTGTAGGGCCGCTAACGGTCCTCTGTCCCTCTGATCAAACAGATGCATAATCTCTCGACACTGTGCCCGGCAATACTCCACATCATCCCTCATAACTCTATACTCATGGTATGGTATCGTGTACGGCTGAGCAACCTGACTTACTGATTCCTGTGAAGGAACCCTCAGAATACCTGCACCCTGCTGTGGAATCCTAGCTGTAGATCCACATCATGCTCTCCCATCCCCTCGACTGGAATCATCTGGAACACATCCGGCTCTGGGGCATGCACTGGTATAGAAGGTAACAATGGTGGTGGTGGTAACTCCTACTCAATACCTGTTATAAACTGGTGCTCAACTGGTAAATGAACCATCGGCTCGAAGAACTCAAAGGGATCAAACATCTCTGTGGAGTCATGAACTATCCCCTGAACTGGTGGTACCGGCTCCTGTGGCAATGGTGGTGGACGTGGTAGAGGAGGAAATATATACTCAGATACTGGAGGTATAACTGGTGCTACTGGCCCAGTGACTGTCCTCTCGAAAGATGCAGAATAACCAGAAGATGCCATCTGATAATATACCAAAGAAAAGAAAAGGTCACTAGACAATCCTAAGATTTATATTTCCCTATTCTAATCTGACCTAAATCCTAACACTATTCTTCCTATTTCACTATTCCTATCTTATGTGATCTCCCTATCCTATCTTAATCCTAATGTTCTTGTTTTCAGGGACCAAACCTACAGCTCTGATGCCAAACTGTAACGCCCTCCAAACCCGGGGTATAGGTCTGGGGGTTAAGAGCTAATCACCAAACCAGTACAAGCTTATTAATAAATAATAAAGAAATGAAACTAAACCCCTTTAACACTAACCAGGACCTTTTTAGGTTGAAGTATGAAAACAAGAACCACTAACTACTTTTATTACAAACCAACATTTAAAATCTCACAAACTCTCTTTATTACAAACCATTGATTAATTTATTTTAAACTAAGTTCAGCTTTTATTCAAACACACACACTATCTATCAACACTCCACCTGCTCGGGCAACTCAAAGCTTTCTTCCTGGATTGGGATCAACACCTTGGGTATGAGAGGATCCCGAGGCTTGACCCGCTACTTTACCACTCATGTCCTGATGGGTTTCATATTCCTTCTTAACTGAAAACAATAAGGTGAATAACAACAAAAGGGGTGAGCCAAAAATTGCTCAACAAGTCTACAAAATATAAAATAGTGTTAAAGCAATTTAAATGAATCTGTAACCCAGTTATATCTGCAAAGATATAACCTCACAAGAATAGAAAGAAGGCCATTACTGGCGAATACAAACGAACTAAACTGGACTTAAGTTCGTAGCTATACCCTGCTGATCAGCCAGGATACAGTGCATATCTATATCACACCATATAGATCATGTCGGGCACCCAGGCACTACGGCCCATTTCAAGGATCCGGTTATGTCTCGGTCCTTAGGATTAAGTAGGCTTAATCCCAAAAGTAGTATTATCCAGTCCCTGAAATAGCAACCGGAACAATCGGTATGCTTTGATATATTCTAATCACCAGAATATATCAATAATTGTGAGTAACAATTGGAATATGAATAATGAATTCAAATGAAGAGAATAATTCAAGAATCGAACTGAAATATGAAGAAAAGAATTAAAGGAGTACAAACGTAATAAGAATTGGAAATGAATATTACTATTCTGAAAGTAGAATAGGGGAGAAACTTGCCTTCTGCGTGACTTACTGTAATTAACTCACTTTCGTCTATCACCTACTCGACCTGCCTTGCTGGCTTAGCTTCTGTTAGCAAAATAGACTGGTTAAGTCATTTTGTACTTCAGTTGCATCTTGAATCGACTTCATTTCATTCCTATTATCTACCCATACGCTTATGACCGAATCGTATATTGCATATAAGAAAGTAAGACTCGATTAACCATATAATACACATAAGCACATAAGCACATAATCATTTTTATAGTTAAAATAATTTTTAGAATCAAAATCGACTCGCTGATTGCTCCGTTGATCACCTTCTGCTTCATTTCCCATTTTTCCGGAATTTTTCGGATTCGTCTCGGTACGTATTTCGACTGATAATCAAGTAAATACTAGAGTCAGCTAATTTCTAGAAGAATTAGGTCTTCATATTATTTTTAATAAAAAGAATTCATTTTTCTGAGTAAAATGGCTTTCATTTCGCTTAAATCGGACTAACGGTTGAATTATTATCAATTAAACACTGATAATTCAGTTTATTATTCAATATAATTAATTATTACCAATTTTTAAATCCTGAAATAATTATTTAAGAAAAATCAAAGTCAAAAATAATTTTTCTATAATTTTTGGAGTTAAAATGAATAAGTTATGATTTATTGAAAATTATGTGATTAATTATCAAAATAATTAGTCTCTTTTAAATATTTAATAAATAAATAGCTAATAAATAATTAATAAATAATTATTTAATAATTTTAAATAATTAATCCCTAATTATTCGGATTAATCACAACTTATTACAATTATTTACAACTTATCGTTATTTATTCGATTAGATCGATTATTTATAAGTTGATAATCGATATCATTAACTGGTACGTTAATAATTAAGTAAATGAGTTATTATTCGAATCATAATTCCACTTAACGATCCACTACTCGTATTTCTATGAGTTATTCGCGTTTCTCGCATAACTATAGAAACATTACGGTTATTATTACGTGTAGACGATTTAAATCAATTATCTGTATTTAATTATTCATTACGAATAATTATTACGATATTATACGAATAATTAACTATCGTCTGAATAATAATAATAATAATAATAATAATAATAAATATATTAATAATCGAACTTATCGTTCAATTACTCGTAAAACTACGAGTTAATCGTTTATTTCCCTAATTATCGAATCTTTTCTCGTATTATTCGATAAATTTTAATCTTTAATTATTAATTATTAACTATTAAATAATAATTAAATAAATAGATAAATGATTAAATAAATAATTACATACTTAATTAAATCACTAAATTTGAATTTATAAATTAAGAAAATAATTTAGGAATTATTAATAATAATTTTCAGAACTTAAATATAATTTTATTATTAGATTTATAGAATTTATAAAACTGATTTTATAATTAAAATAAAAATAAAATAAAATAAATTGCAGAAACATTTGTCAGAAACCAGAATCTGACAGAAACGGATCAAAACCGGGTCAACCACACGGGTCAACCGGGTCACGAAGAACACAACCGGGTCGACCTTGAAGGTCCACCGGTATCTGGAAATTTTCCAGATTCCGGCAGCCCTCGGCCGGACTCCGGCAAGGTCCGTTCATGGCCAAAAACACATCGTTTGGTTCGTTTTTAAGCTGGGATCAATTCCAAATCATTCTGGCAATCTAATTCTGGCAACAACATCACAGAATAATCCTCAGGTCATCTTCTCCGATCAAAATCAACTCAACTCCGGCCAAAAATCCAAATCATTCATTTGTACATAAAACTTAAAGTTTAATAGTGCAAATCAAAGCTAAGAACATATATAATCAAAGCCCTAACATTACAAGAATCAAATATTCACAGAAATCATCGAGTTGTGTTTTGAAAATTCGGTATAAACCCTAGAAATCGTATTTTGCTATCTAGGTATCGTTTCATCAATTAAACACCATGAATCAACTGTAAATCACATAACCAAGCTATATCAATCATCAAAACATCAAAATAACCCTGAAATCAAAAAGCCCTAATTCGAACATAAACCCTAGAAATCAAAAATCAAAAACTATGAATTAAAACTTGAAATTGATGCTAGAATTGGAAAGAACATATCGAAACCTTCGATTTGGGTACTTGAATCGCTTGTTTTGGTGCTATAATCTGCTCAAAATCACGGCTTGAATTCTCGACCCGACCCTGTTCTTCCCGACCCGAATTTCAGAGAATTTTTGTATTTTTCTGAATTTAACTGATTTATTAATTATAATTAATTAATAATTAAGCTATTTATAGTAGTAAAATTAATACTCCTAATTAAAATTAAGGCCCTAATTCTACATTTTTTTAAATTAATAGGCCCCTAATTTTATAATTTTTGAGTATTAAAATTTAATTTAAAAATATTTTATATATGCAATATATATGCCAAAATTTCCCAAAAATTGTGAATATTGCAAAAATACAAAGAAATGGTATAAATAAAAGTCCTAAAATTTTATAAAAATAAAAATGTGATTTTTTGTGGGGTTTTTAACACCCAATGGGGCCCGGAAAAGTCATTTTTCATAAAACGAGAAAATTTATAAAATATCTAGATGTTCAGAATAATGCGATTGTAAAAGCCGTTTGATGAAAAATAAGGCCCATTATTTTATTTGAAATACTGGCTTTAAAATCATTGTTTGGGTCGTAAAACGTTTGAAATGAAGGCTATGAATGTGAAATAAAATATCTGAAAAATACCTTAAAAATACAGAAATGACACGACATACACATAACACATAACAAACAGGGTTTAACAGATAATCACACACATAAATGACATATTAATACACATATTTTATTATAAATATGATATAATACAACGTAAATTTCCCGGTCGTTACACTTGTTCTTAAATTGTAGACTCTGAAGGCTTTTGTGGAAAGTGGATATCCAACAAAAATTCCTTCATCGGCTTTTAGATCAAATTTTGACAGCTGCTCAGGATGAGTCTTAAGAACAAAACACTTGCAACCAAATACATGAAAGTATTTCAGATTTGGTTTCTTTTTCTTCACCATCTCATATGGTGTTTTTCCTTGCTTGTTTATGAGTGTTGCATTCGGTGTAAAACAAGCAGTCTGCACAGCTTCAGCCCAAAAGTAGGTTGGCAGCTTTGCTTCATCAAGCATAGTTCGTGCAGCTTCAATGAGAGTCCTGTTCTTTCTTTCTACAACTCCATTTTGTTGTGGAGTGCCAGGTGCAGAAAATTCCTGTTTAATTCCATGCTCTTTGCAAAACTCTTCCATGATTGAATTCTTGAACTCAGTGCCATTATCACTTCTTATAATTTTAACAGAATCTTTGACCAACTTATCCAGCTGTCTGACATGATCAGTTAGAGTAAATGCAGTTTCATTCTTCTTGTGCAAGAAGTACACCCAGGTGTACCTTGTGAACTCATCCACTATAACCATAACATATTTCTTCTTTGCAATAGACATGACATTGACTGGACCAAATAGATCAACATGCAGTAGGTGATAAGGCTCAAGAATTGATGACTCAATTTTGCTCTTGAAAGAAGATTTTCTTTGTTTTACCTTTTGACATGAATCACAAAGGCCATCAGGAACAAATACTGATTTTAGCAATCCTCACACAAGATCTTTCTTTACAAGCTCATTTATATTATTGAAGTTTAAATGAGAGAGTCTTTTATGCCAGTTCCAGCTTTCTTCAATTGATGCTCTACTCAACAGACAGATTGCAGAACCATCCTAACTTGTTGAAAGTCTGGCTTCATAAATATTACCATGCCTGTAACCTTTCTGAACCACTTTGCCTGTAGCATTGCTTACAACTTCACAGTGTTCTTGAAATAAATCCACATGATAACCTCTGTTCACACTCAGCAGATTGTGTTTAAGTCCTGAGACAAGAGCTACTGTTTCAATGATGACATTCCCAAGATTAATACTGCCATATCCCAGAGTTTTTCCCATGTTGCCATCTCCATAAGAAACTCCTGGGCCAGCTTTCTCCACAAAGTCTGAGAGCAGGGCTTTATTTCCAGTCATATGTCCTGAACATCCACTATCCAGTACTAGGATGTTTTTCCTGTTGCCCTGCAATCACAAAGACCACTAATGGTTAGTTTTAAGGACCCAGACTTGCTTGGATCCTTTGGCCTTTTTAAGTTTGTTAGCATTTGCAGCGGATTTAATATCAGAGTTTATGCTAACATGCTGTTTATCAGAACTTATATCAGACTTTGCATCAGACTTTACACTAGAAGGAATTAAAGCAACTTTCTTCAAAGAAGGTTTTATTTGATAATAATCATATTATAAATTATGATATTCCTTACAAGTATAAATGGAATGCCATAAGCTTCCACAATAAAAATAAGGATTTTATAGCTTAAACCTAACAGACTGACTCTTAACTCCTGACTTAGGAGGTAAAGAGTTTATATTCTTATTCTTCCTGCAAAAAGAAGCAAGATGGTTAGAGTTTCCATAGTTATAACATTTCTTTCTAGGAGCATGAGGAACAGGCATATAATTATTGCTTTTATTCACACCTTCCTTTCCATTCCTATCTTTCCTAGCTACCTTTACCTTGTTGTCATTCCTTATTTCTTTCAGCTTATGCTTAAGCTGCTTCTTTGTCATTAAGCCTATATTGACTTCAGCTGGTTTATCCTGTTCTAATTTGTCAGAAGTTGACTTCTCCTTAACTTCTGTCACAGACTCTTTCATCTTTTTAGAATCAGACTTTACAGTTTTAGGTACAAACTTAACAGGATTTACCTTTGGCTTAACAATTTATTTAACAACAATTGGCTCAATTTGTTCAGTTCCTTTTTCACTTTTATCATCTCCATAACCTAAGCCCTCTTTCCAGTTTCCACTACTTAATAAATTCTGAGTTGTCCTGCCAGAGTTAGTCCAAGTCCTGATAATCGCTTTTTCTTTTTCTAACTCAGTTTTGAGAGATTTATTCAATTTTAGCAGTTCATCTCTAACATAAAAAGCATCATCTCTCTCTCTTTTTGAGTTTGATGGAACATAACTAACTCTTTTTCTAAATAATCATTCATTTTTCTTAAAAGCAAGATTTTCAGAAGTTAATCTTTCACATGTTAAAGTTTGATCTCTGTAGCTAATAAACATGGTTTTAAGATATAATCTCAACTCAGTAATATAATCTGTATGAAAGGCATAAGTTGTTTGAGGTACCTTTAATTCAGCAGTTTCAGGGTTGCCATCAATATTTGCCATTAAAGCATGATTTACCTCATCTTCAGAATCTGAAGAGTCTGTCCAGCTTCTCTTCTTTGTGATAAGTGCCTTGCTTTTGTCACTTTTTCCTTTCTTGTAGTCAGGAGATATGTGGCCTCTTTCACCACAGTTGTAGCATTTGACATTTGATTTATCTCCTCTGTCAGACTTTGCACCTTTGCCTTCAGATTTTATGAAACCTTTCTTATCAGTACTTCCACCTTTCTTGAAAAACTTCTTTCCCCTTCTGAATTTCCTGCAGGCTATCTTTGTGATGCCCTTCACCATAAGAGCACACAATTTCATCATCTCTTCATCAACATTTATTTCAGGTAAACTTCCAGTTTTCTGAATCGTCATCATCAGAACTTGATGATTCTGAATCAGACTTTGTGATGAGAGCTTTTTCTTTTCCTTTCTTTGAGACAACCACTTTGGGGAATTCCTCCTCAGCCTTAAGAGCAACTGTCCTTGACTTTCTCCCATATCTCTAGCTTCTTTGATCCATCTCAAGTTCATAAGTCTTGAGCATACCATATGTAATAACTCGAAATTTTGAGACCTTGTAAAATGTTTAATGAATAGTAATCCTGACGGACGGGAAAAACTTTTGAGCCCACACTATGTAGTACATGAGGAAATGAGTTTCGGAGTTGATATTGCGATTATACGTACTAAATGAGTGTATTTAAACGCTATTAGTTTTCGAAGAAAACGAACTTTGAAAAACGACCGTATTTACGACCCATCGAGGATTGCGGGGATCACAATATAATTACGAGATTAAAACCCTACGGATTTACATTCAAGTATGATAATTAAAAATATAAGGAATAAATACAAAAGGAATTACGCCGCGAACCATTTACGAATAAGTATTACGTAAATATTTAAGCGACCGAGCGAACGCGTAAACGATTAAATAAACGTAACGCACTAACTAAACCATGGTAAGAAAGTAACCATGGTTACTTCATCAAATAGCGAGCTAACCATAGGATGATCAAGCTAGTTAGCAAAATAGTGTGCTAAGGAAGCTAACACATGTAGTTAGCTTGTAAGCTAACAAGCTACTTATATTTTGTCCCCAAGATTTGCAACAAGAATAAACCTAGGATTCAACCTAGGAGAATAAAAATAAAGTGGAAGATATCATAGCCCATTTCCTAGAAGCAACCTAGAGAAGCAACCAAGAGAAGCAAGCATAAATACCCCCCCTCATTATTTCCATTCGGCTATTCCAGAAAAGGGGGAGGAATTCAAAATCAAAACACAAAATCTAGCCATGATAAAATCATCCCATTAATTCTCAAGCTTCCTAGAAATTAAACTAAGGTAAGAAAATTCTTTCATCTCTTTTTATCAAGGTTTGATGGGTGAAATAAAATTAAGAAAATCACCAGTGAATAGTATGAATAGTAACCTCTCTTTTGTTTATTGATTTCAATGGTGGTTTGAGGTTCCAAAAATCATACCAAGCACTTCCAAGCTTCCACCATCCTCAAGAACACATCTCAACCTTTCAAGAAAGGTAAAAATCTTTGGCCCAACTTTATTTAAGATTCATTTTAAGATCCATTTAGTATGTGGTAGTGAACCTATTTCAATGAGTGGTATTGATGAAATCTTGGTGTTTAAGTTAAGTAGATTTAAGGTTAATTTTTGTTGTCTCAAGAACATGATGTTCTTGATAGGAGTTTATGTGTTGATGATGAAATGATGATTGTTGGTGGTTGTGTTAAGAGTTAGGGCGTAAACGAAACATCGATCGTAAATGTAACTCCGTTAAAACCAATAAATCGTAACTTTAAGTTTCTGCAGAAAATCCCAAAGTTGTAAACTATAGTTTCTTGAAAAATAACTCTTTATTACAATATAAAATATTATAAGGATCGTTTAGGCACTTGAATCACTTGATTCTGATTTACGGATCAAAAGTTATGGCCGTTTTACTATAAGTGATTTACGCGACAAAAAACTGCAACGAATTACGAACTTTGAAAATATAAAGGATCGACTTAAAAGTGTTCATAAATCATGAAATTTTTACAGAGAGTAACATATTGAGTTTCCTAACTTCCATAAACATTTCAAGTGAAAATAATGATTTATCAATTTTATAAAAATATCGGAGCCGAGACCGCGCGAGTAGAAACCGTAAGAATCCATAAGCGGAGCCGACGACGATAATGAGAATAAACCTAAGATACTTAGAAAAATGAAGCGACTATAATGTGAATAATGACTTAAAGGAATAATAAGGGTAGTATAAGTTGAGAGGGTGCATAATAAGTAGCACACGAGTGCGAGTCGCCGTAAATTAGAACGGGACCTAACGAAGTGAATTGTGTTTATGATATAGATTTCCGAGCAGAACCTAGAGCATCCTCCACCTCGAGATACCCAGGCAAGTTTACGAACCCAACTCCATTTAATGTTGTGTTGTGAAAGGATTATTTTATTATCATTGCATAAATACCATGTTTTTCATGATACGTAGTTGTTGAATTTTCGCATAATGTAGCGTTGTTGTACGATAAGTATATATCGTGAAATGTTTATTCCGCTATAAGCATGACATATTATATTAGACCGAGAGTCGGTCGGGATTTAAGATAAAAACCCGAAAATCATTCCGGTGATATTATAGGACGGTTATAAGTCCATAGTAGTACATTTTAAAGGGACCCAACGTCTACTTACGAGACATTAAAAATACCTCGAACTTTTATTAAAACGATTTCCTAACGATCATATTCCCTCAACTATATTTTATTGTTCGAATACTAAATATTATGTACCTATTCTTTTATCATGGGAGTAGTATACCCCAACAATTATTTATTTCAAACCTGAGTAATCATTAAAGATTATTAATTGCGTAGACATAAACTAGTTGAGGAATATTAATTTAAATACTCTCTTAAAGAGTAAACTCATTCAAGGTTTAATTATTTATCGATTATCATTTAATTTATTATTATTTATTAAAGGGTTTATTTTTGATTTATAAATCATAGATCTGATTTAAAACATACTTTCTGATTTCAGAAAATCATTCGAGTAATTTCAGATCGTCGGAGAACGTTACTCCGACTTATTTAATATTTTGAATATAGTTTCAAGGAGAAACTTTTTCTCCCCTTATTAACTATCTATTGACAATGCTCAACTCACATCCTTAGTACTTCCTCCGAAACTTTCGGAAGTACATAAATATATATATATACAGTAAAGTTATGCCTATCAACAAGCAAAACGCTTGGAGGAACTTCGATGTGGTTCGAGTTCTCGAGATATGATAGGATTTCCTAAAGGACAAGGGAGGGGTAAGATCCAAGTACTCCGTGTATTGGATAGACTACTGGTACCGTAGGAGACGGTACAATATGTATATATGGATCTGCGAAGTGTGTGTATACCCGAAATGAGGACACATAGCCTGTATGCGGCAAGGGTGATAACCGAGATGTGAAGGTGTCGTCCTTCTACTAGTAAAAAAGGTTACTTTTATCGCAGTACGACTGATCATCGTATGCGGTGGCTCCAACGAATGTCCAAATTGTTCCAATTGGAATTGTGATGCAATACCGTAACTCAAGCCTAGGTGCTGGGATTACTATTAAGGTATTCGCAGGATAATAAAATCCCTTAAAGAATTATTTTCATAAGAAGGTGTGTGTCACAAAGGAAAACTATTTTTGAATAAAACATAATTATCGCATATGATGTTATCATACAGTCATTTTCATACTATACATTATTATGCTGGGCATTATAGCTCACACTTGTTTTCTTAAATTGACACAATACAACAGTGAAGCAAGATGCCTGCCATGAGAACCACAGCCAGGAAACGGGTAGGAAATGGCCAGCTGTTCCGTAGATTGTTTGGTGCTGTACCACAGGTAGTCCGAATAAGCTGGATTAGTTTTCAGTTGTTTTTAGTTCGGCTTATTTATAAGTATGACTTATGTAAGATAATAAACAAGAAACGTATATTTGGCCGGAGGACTAGCCTTACTTAAAGGTTACTCCACGGTAAGACTAAATCACTTTTGGGTTGTAATAATTATCACTTGATAGTTGAAATTACTCTAGTTATGAATGGTTCGTTTCCAAGACAATAACCTGTAAGTGTGTGTGTCTGATAAGTGTGGGTCGTGAAGCGTGAGTATTTATATATTGTAGTGTGAGTTGTGTGGTTGTAATAGTTTAGATGGCGTGGCCTCCGAGATTCCTGACCCCGGATTCTGGGGCGCCACAGAAATGGTATCAGAGCCTTAGGTTATCAAATCTTGGAAACGATAGGATATAAAATACGTAGACATATGAATAATAAAATAATCAATTAAAGCTCAAGTCGAGTTCGTCGTCGGGCTACACGGGTAGTCTTGATAGTTTTACCCTCAAGGGAATTCCGACTCTAAGTTAGTAACATCTTGCCTATTGTGTCAGAAACCAGTGGAGCCTATGAGGGAGATTGATCTTGTTGATGATGTCATGGTCCCTGAGCGTGACCCTATTCCCGAGCCAGAGAGCCCACCCATTGATGATTCAGATGATGACCCTACTGAGGATGTCCTAGAGGAAGAGACTAACCTTCCTGTCCCCATAGCTAATGGCGTAGTCTGGAGGGATGTAGAGATGTGCCCTCACTCGACTATTTGTTCTCCTACACCACCCCCAGGGTTTTAGAGCCCTATGCCCTATACCGATGATGATGAGGACATGCACAGAACCATGAGGTTTATGACATATCCTCTAGCGACCCAGATTCACCTCTACCACCACCGGCGACCATGCATGTAGCCATACACGGCTAGATAGTGGGTCATCTTAACGCTGAGATCACTGCGACAACTGCTCGCATTGTGGAGTTATGCCAGGCACTGACAGCTGAGAGAGCCCCCCGACTAGGATACCCATGGGATTTCAGAGCTGTTTCCCCAGCCATAGCCCGCAGAGAGATCGATGGGATCGAGCTCCGTACCAGGGTTCAGATGAGGATGACAGCGGTTGGAGGATACATCCCGGTAGTTGATGCAGAGCTGATGTTGGCAGGAGCGATGAGGAGGGTGCGTGACCTCACTCGCAGTGATAGTGACTGAGGGACTAGTGACTAGATATGGACCTTGAAGAAGGCTGGGTGACTTGTCACCAATTTTGATAGGATAGCTAGTAGTAGATAGCGTTCCTAGCCCTTCAGGGTACATGACTTATGTATTTTCATTTCAGTATTCAGGACTAGTAGTGATGTATAGTAATCAGGCATGTATGAACTCAACTAGTTGTTTTATTTTCCAAGATATAAGTGGGAGATCTTATGAAATATATATCTGAGCATTTATTAAGAAATTGACGTCCATATTATTGAACTTTATAAAAAAACATGTTAGATAATAAATGACATGCTTACATATGAATAAAATAATCCAACTGTTATAATTATAACTATGTTGACCAATTTTCAATAGCATACCAATGCCACCCCGTAGAAGAGGAACCAGGGCACAGCCCGTAGAATCTGTTAACCAACAACGGAGTAAACCTGACCCCTGTAGTGAATGAGGAAAGTGAAGAGGACTTAGACTATAATGAATATGATGAGGAAGAATATGTAGAAGAAGAGGCTGAGGATAACCATCAGGGAGGAAACCCCATGAATGAATTTATGGAACTGCTAAGAGCAAATCTGAACCAACAATTTATTCCACCACAGCCACATGCTGCCCAACAGACTGCAGCTACTACCTTTAGGGCCTTCAAATCTCTCAAACCCCCAGAGTTTCTAGGATCGGCCGACCCCGTTGAGGCACGTGCCTGGCTCAAAGAAATAGAAAAGTCCTTCGAGATACTAAGTGTTGAGGAATGACACAAGACCATTTTCGTGTCTTACATGCTGAAAGGAGAAGCTAAATACTGGTGGGAGTCTAAACAAAACCTAGAGACCGATGCCGTGATTCCATGGGATAGATTTACCCGACTGTTCTTAGACAAGTATTTCCCTAGGTTTATGGAGACCCAGATGGAGATTAAGTTTCTGGAGTTGAAACAGGATAAGATGACTGTAGCAGAATATGAGGCCAAATTTACTGAGTTGTCGAGATTTGTGCCTGAATTTATGAATACCAAAGAGAAGAAAGCGCGAAGGTTTCAGCTTGGTCTGAAACAATGGATCCAAAACCGAGTGGCAGTGTTAGAGCTGGCAGACTATGCCACCTTAGTGCAGAAAGCCTCGATTGTTGAAGTTGGCAGTGAGCAAAGTGTGAAGGAGAAGGAAAATAGGAAAAGGAAGATAGGAAGCCAAGAAATAGGAACCGGGAACAGGAGCCTTCCATGTAGGTTCATCAGAGGAGCAGTGTCCCAACCTACACGAGGCCCCAGATTCAGAAAAGCCCCGAGTGAGAGTGTTGGCCAGGGCGGCGGACAATCTAGGGCCACATTTCATAGCCAACCCCTCGCCCTAATACAAGAGTGCCAGACCTGTAAGAGAAGACACCTTAGGTTATGCAACCAGGAGAGAGCCCCTCTGAAATGTTATAGGTACGACCAACCCGGATACCTTGCCAACAACTGTCCCCAATATAGAAAGCCATGTTTCCAATATGGGAAAGTAGGACATGTGAGGAAGGATTGCGCGATAGTGAAGCCCCCAGTCTCAGGTATGAGCAGAGCTGCATCCAACCGACCCCCAGCTGCTAGGACCTTCAACATGACTGTTCAGGATGTTGTTTGAAAGACTGATGTGATAGCATGTATCCTTTTTTTAAATTCCGAACATGCAAATGCCCTATTTGACTCTGGAGCAACCAAATCTTTTATATCTCAAGATTTTGCTAAAAATTTAAAACTTAATGTCATACCCTTACGTGAGATATTATAAGTGGAAATAGCAAACAAAGAAATAATTCCTGTAAATCAAGTACACCCTAAGTGCAAGTTGAACTTAGAAGGGAAGGTCTTCGAGGTTGACCTAATCCCATTCGCATTAGGAGAATTTGATGTAATCTTAGGAATGGATTGGTTATCCAGTAACGGAGCGCAAATAGATTGTGAACAGAAGAGAGTAAAGATAAGAGTGCAGAATGAAAAAGAAGTAGTGTTTAAAGGTCAATGACAGAATCAGAAATTTCTAACCATACTACAAGAAAAAAGATTGTTAAGGAAAGGTAACGAGGCCTATTTGGATTATGTGGTAGATACCAAAAAGAAAGTCCCTAATATACAGGACATACCCATTGTAAATGAATTCGAGGATGTATTTCCAGAGAATTTACCAGGATTACCACCTGACCGGGAAATAGAGTTTGCTATAGAATTAGCACCAGGAACGTCACCAGTATCCAAGGCCCCATATAGGCTAGCCCCAGTTGAGATGAAGGAACTAGCTTCTCAACTGCAAGAGTTATTAGATAATGGATGATAAGACCCAGTGTGTCACCATGGGAGCGCCAATACTGTTCATAAAGAAAAAGGACGACAGTATGAGATTATACATAGACTATCGAGAACTGAATAAGCTGACTATTAAGAATAGGTACCCTCTCCCCAGGATTGATGACCTATTCGACCAACTCAAGGGAGTTGTACATTTTTCCAAAATAGATTTGAGAACAGGATATCACCAGTTGAAAATCAAACCGGCAGATATACCGAAGACTGCTTTTTGCACTAGGTATGGACACTATGAGTTCTTAGTCATGTCATTTGGGTTAACCAATGCATCCGCAACCTTTATGGATTTGATGAACAGAGTGTTCAAAAAGTACCTGGATATATGTGTGATAGTTTTTATAGATGATATTATGATCTACTCAAACACATAGTAAGAACATACAAAACATTTGAGGATAGTCTTAGAAATCTTGAGGAAGGAGAAATTCTATGCCAAGTTCTCGAAGTGCGAGTTTTGGTTGAGAGAAGTTCAGTTTTTAGGACATGTGGTGAGTAGCAAAGGACTTTTAGTTGACCCTGCCAAAATAGAGGCGTTATCCAATTAGGAAAGACCAACTACCCCAATGGAAGTTAGGAGTTTTGTGGGTTTAGCTGGATATTACCGAAGGTTCGTGCAAGATTTTGCCAAGATAGCCGGTCCACTGACTAGACTTACCCGGAAAACAGAAAAGTTTGTATGGAGAGAGAAATGTGAGGAGAGTTTTTAAGAGCTGAAAAGGAGGCTGGTGTCAGCACCAGTGCTCGCTCTTCCCGATGGAAAGGGAGAGTTTGTGATATACAGTGACACATCGCTTAAAGGATTAGGATGTGTACTGATGCAGCATGACAAAGTTATAGCGTATGCCTCTCGACAATTGAAGGAATATGAGAGCAGATACCCTACGCATGATCTAGAATTAGCAGCCATAGTGTTTGCCCTAAAAATTTGGAGACACTACCTGTACAGTGAGAAATGTGAGATCTACACTGACCATAAAAGCCTCAAATATATTTTCACTAAGAAGGAACTAAACATGAGACACAGGAGATGGTTAAAGTTGATAAAAGACTACGACTGCGAAATTTTGTATCACCCGGGTAAAGCCAATGTGGTCGCTGATGCCCTTAGAAGGAAGGAAAGTCTCAAGATGATATGATAATGACATCGGAGGAGTTGATTAAAGAATTTGAAAAGACAAAAATTGATGTAAGAATGATCGGTAAGGGAACGGAAGGATTATTTAAGATTAAGCTAGTGCCAGAGCTGACTGAAAAGATACGAGTATGTCGGGAAAAGAAGATGAGTGAAGAATGAGGAACATTGACCGGTGAAGAAGTGAGATGCGAGAAGGACGAGAAAGGGATCAGGAGGTATGCGTCCCGAATTTGGATTCCAAATATGTAAGAGTTAAAGGATGAGCTGCTGCACGAAGGGCACAACTCCAGATATTCAATCCACCCAGGAAGTACGAATATGTACCGTGACCTTAAGGAATATTATTGGTGGCCTAACATGAAAAGAGAAGTGGCAGAGTGGGTCAGCAAGTGCTTGACATGCCAGAGAGTGAAGGCTGAACACCAGCGACCTAGTGGACTATTACGGCCCCTGGAAATTCCGGAATGGAAATGGGAGCATATAGCCATAGATTTTGTGACAGGCTTACCAAGAACAAAGACTAATCATGATGCCATATGGGTTGTCATAGATAGATTGACCAAGTCCGCACACTTCCTACCAATCAACGAAAGATACACCGTAGATAAATTGGTAGATATTTACTTGAAGGAAATTGTGGTTAGACACGGCGTTCCGGTAGCCATAGTGTCAGATAGAGACCCGAGGTTTAATTCCTGATTTTGGAGAAGCTTCCAGGAATGTGTAGGCACCATACTAAACATGACTACTGCCTACCACCCCCAAACTGATGGACAAAGCGAAAGGACTATTCAGACCCTAGAAGATATGCTACGAGTGTGTGCCATTGATTTCAAAGGAAATTGGGATGACCAATTACCCCTGATCGAATTTGCTTACAACAATTGCTATCATGCTAGGAGATTCTGTGCTATTGAAGGTATCTCCATGGAAAGAAGTGATAAGATTTGGGAAGAAAGGGAAGCTGAGTCCCAGATTCATAGGACCCTTTGAAATTTTGAGGAGAATAGGACCTCTAACTTACGAGCTCGCCTTGCCTCCTAATTTGCAACAGGTGCACAACATGTTCCACGTGTCCATATTAAGGAAGTACCATGCAGATGCACGATATATAATAGAATACGAGCTGGTAGATTTACAACCAGACCTGACCTACATCGAGCAGCCGGTACGGATAATGGACCAAAAAAAACAAGTGCTGAGGAACAAGACATTGAAGCTGGTTAGGATCTTATGAAGAAATCAAAATGTTGAGGAATCAACTTGGGAACTTGAAGATGCAATGAGGAATAGATATCCCCACTTATTTTCTAATTGATTCTGGGACGGAATCCTTGTTAGAGGGGAAGACTGTAATAACTCGAAATTTTGAGACCTTGTAAAATGTTTAATGAATAGTAACCCTGACGGATGGGAAAAACTTTTGAGCCCACACTATGTAGTACATGAGGAAATGAGTTTCGGAGTTGATATTGTGATTATACGTACTAAATGAGTGTATGTAAACGCTATTACTTTTCGAAGAAAACGAACTTTGAAAATGACCGTATTTACAACCCATCGAGGATTGCGGGGATCACAATATAATTACGAGATTAAAACCCTACGGATTTACATTCAAGTATGATAATTAAAAATATAAGGAATAAATACTAAAGGAATTACGTCGCGAACCATTTACGAATAAGTATTACGAAAACGTTTAAGCGAACGAGCGAACGCGTAAATGATTAAATAAACGTAACACTCTAACTAAAATATGGTAAGAAAGTAACCATGGTTACTTCATCAAATAGTGAGCTAACTATAGGATGATCAAGCTAGCTAGCAAAATAGTGTGCTAAGGAAGCTAACACATGTAGTTAGCTTGTAAGCTAGCAAGCTACTTAGATTTTGTCCCCAAGATTTGCAACAAGAATAAACCTAGGATTCAACCTTGGAGAATAAAAATCAAGTGGAAGATATCACACCCCATTTCCTAGAAGCAACCTAGAGAAGCAACCAAGAGAAGCAAGCATAAATACCCCCCCCACCCCTCATTATTTTCATTCGGCTATTCAAGAAAAGGGGGAGGAATTCAAAATCAAAACTCAAAATCTAGCCATGGTTAAATCATCCCCTTAATTCTCAAGATTCCTAGCAATTAAACTAAGGTTCCAAAAATCATACCAAGCACTTCCAAGCCTCCACCATCCTCAAGAACACATCTCAAGCTTTCAATAAAGGTCAAAATCTTTGGCCCAACTTTATTTAAGATTCATTTTAAGATCCATTTAGTATGTGGTAGTGAACCTAGTTCAATGAGTGGTATTGATGAAATCTTGGTGTTTAAGTTAAGTAGATTTAAGGTTGATTGTTGTTGCCTCAAGAACATGATGTTCTTGAGAGACGTTTGTGTGTTGATGATGAAATGATGATTGTTGGTGGTTATGTTAAGAGTTAGGGCGTAAACGAAACCTCGATCGTAAACGTAACTCCGTTAAAACCAACAAATCGTAACTTTAAGTTTCGGCAGAAAGTCCCGAAGTTATAAACTGTAGTTTCTTAAAAACTAACTCTTGATTACAATATACAATGTTATAAGGATCGTTTAGGCGCTTGAATCACTTGATTCCGATTTACGGATCAAAAGTTATGGCCGTTTTACAAAAAGTGATTTACGCAACAAAAAACTGCTACGAATTACGAACTTTAAAAATATAAAGGATCGACTTAACAGTGTTCATAAATTACAAATTTTTACAGAGAGTAAAATATTGAGTTTCCTAACTCCCATAAAAATTTCAAGTGAAAATAATGAATTTTCAATTTTATAAAAATATCGGAGCCGAGACCGCGCGAGTAGAAACCGTAAGAATCCATAAGCGGAGCCGACGACGATAATGAGAATAAACCTAAGATACTTAGAAAAATGAAGCGACCATAATGTGAATAATGACTTAAGTGCGAGTCGCCATAAATTAGAACGGGACCTAATGAAATGAATTGTGTTTCTGGTTATAGATTTCCGAGCAGAACCTAGAGCATCCCCCACCTCGAGATACCCAGGAAAGTTTACGAACCCAAATCCATTTACTGTTGTGAAAGGATTGTTTTATTATCATTGCATAAATACCATGTTTGCCATGATACGTAGTTGTTGAATTTTCGTATAATGTAGCGATGTTGTACGATAAATATATATCATGAAATGTTTATTCCGCTATAAGCGTGACATATTATATAAGACCGAGAGTCGGACGGGATTTAAGATAAAAACCCGAGAATCATTCCGGTGATATTATAGGACGGTTATAAGTCCATAGTAGTACGTTTTAAAGGGACTCAACTTCCACTTACGAGACATTAAAAATACCTCGAACTTTTATTAAAACGATTTCCTAACGATCATATTCCCTCAACTATATTTTATTGTTCGAATACTAAATATTATGTATCTTTTATTTTATCATGGGAGTAGTATACCCCAACAATTATTTATTTAAAACCTGATTAATCATTAAAGATTATTAATTGCGTAGACATAAACTAGTTGAGGAATATTAGTTTCAATACTCTCTTAAAGAGTAAACTCATTCGAGGTTTAATTATTTATCGATTATCGTTTAATTAATTATTATTTATTAAAGGGTTTATTTTTGATTTATAAATCATAGATCCGATTTAAAACATACTTTCTGATTTCGGAAAATATTCGAGTAATTTCAGATCGTCGGAGAATGTTACTCCGACTTATTTAATATTTTGAAAATAGTTTCAAGAGAAACTTCCCCCCTATTAACTATCTGTTAACAACGGTCAACTCACATCCTTAGTACTTCCTCCGAAACTTTCAGAAGTACATATATATATATATATATATATATATATATACAGTAAAGCTATGCCTATCAATAAGCAAAATGCTTGGAGGAACTTCGATGTGGTTCGAGTTCTCGAGATATGATAGGATTTCCTAAAGGACAAGTGAGGGGTAGGATGCAAGTACTCCGTGTATTGGATAGACTACTGGTATCGTAGGAGATGGTACAATATGTACCTATGGATCTGTGAAGTGTGTGTTTACCTGAAATGAGGACACATAGCCCGTATGCGGTAAGGGTGATAACCGAGATGTGAAGGTGTCATCCTTCTACTAGTAGAAAAGGTTACTTTTATCGCAGTACGACTGATCATCGTATGCGGTGGCTCCAACGAATGTCCAAATTCCTCCAATTGGAATTGTGATGCAATACCGTAACCCAAGCCTAGGTGCTGGGATTACTATTAAGGTATTCGCAGGATAATAAAATCCCTTAAAGAATTATTTTCATAAGAAGGTGTGTGTCACCAAAGAAAACTATTTTCGAATAAAACATAATTATCGCAGATGATGTTATCATACAGTCATTTTCATACTGTACATTATTATGCTGGGCATTATTAAATTGACACAATACAACAGTGAATCAAGATTCCTTCCATGAGAACCACAACCAGGAAACGGGTAGGAAATGGCTAGTTGTTCCGTAGATTGTTTGGTGTTGTAGCACAGGTAGTCCGAATAAGCTGGATTAGTTTTCAGTTGTTTTTAGTTCGGTTTATTTATAAGTATGACTTATGTAAGATAATAAACAAGACACGTATATTTGGTCGGAGGACTAGCCTTACTTAAAGGTTACTCCCCGGTAAGACTAAATCACTTTTGGGTTGTAATAATTATCACTTGTTGGTTGAAATTACTCTAGTTATGAATGGTTCATTTCCAAGACAATAACCTGTAAGTGTGTGTGTGTGTGATAAGTGTGGGTCGTGAAGCGTGAGTATTTATATATTGTAGTGTCAGTTGTGTGGTTGTAATAGTTTAGATTTCGTGGCCTCCGATATTCCTGACCCCGGATTCTGGGGCGCCACAGAAATGGTATCAGAGCCTTAGGTTATCAAATCTTGGAAACGATAGGATATAAAATATGTAGTCATAGGAATAACAAAATAATCAATTAGAGCTCAAGTCAAGTTCGTCGTCGGGCTATAAGGGTAGTCTTGACAGTTTTACCCTCAAGGGAATTCCGACTCTAAGTTAGTAACACCTTGCCTATTGTGTCAGGTATTAGTGGAGCCTAGGAGGGAGATTGATCCTGTTGATGATGTCATGGTCCCTGAGCGTGACCCTATTCCCGAACTAGAGAGACCACTTATTGATGATTCAGATGATGACCCTACTGAGGATGTCCTAGAGGAGGAGACTAACCTTCCTGTCCCCATAGCTAATGGCGTAGTCTGGAGGGATGTAGAGATGTGCCCTCACCCGACTATTCATTCTCCTACACCACCCCCAAGGATTCAGAGCCCTATGCCCTATACTGATGATGATGAGGAGGAGGCGATACGTGCACAGATCCACGAGGTTTTTGACATATCCTCTAGCGACCCAGATTCACCTCTACCACTACCGGTGACCATGCATATAGCCGTACATGACTGGATAGTGGGTCAGCTTAACGCTGAGATCACCGCGGCATCTGCTCGCATTGTGGAGTTATGCCAGGCACTGAAAGCTGAGAGAGCCACCCGACTAGGATACCCAGGGGATTTCAGAACTGCTTCCCCAGCCATAGCCCGCAGAGAGATCGATGGAATCGAGCTCCGTACCAGGGTTCATATGAGGATGACAGCGATTGGAGGATACATCCCGGTAGTTGATGCAGAGCTGATGTTGGCAGGAGCGATGAGGAGGGTGCGTGACCTCACTCGCAGTGATAGTGACTGAGGGCATAGTGACTAGATATGGACCTTGAAGAAGGCTGGGTGACTTGTCACCAATTTTGATAGGATAGCTAGTAGTAGATAGCGTTCCTAGCCCTTCAGGGTACACGACTTATGTATTTTCATTTCAGTATTCATGACTAGTAGTGATGTATAGTACTCAGGCATGTATGAACTCAGCTAGTTGTTTTGTTTTCCAAGATATAAGTGGGAGATCTTATGAAATATATATATCTGAGCAGTTATTAAGAAATTGACGTCCATATTATTGCACTTTATAAAAAAACATGTTAGATAATAAATGACATGCTTACATATGAATAAAATAATCCAACTGTTATAATTACAACTATGTTAACCAATTTTCAATAACATAACAATGCCACCCCGTAGAAGAGGAACCAGGGGACAACCCGCAAAATCTGTTAACCAACAACGGAGTGAACCTGTCCCTGTAGTGAATGAGGAAAGTGAAGAGGACTTAGACTATAATGAATATGATGAGGAAGAATATGTAGAAGAAGAGGCTGAGGATACCCATCATGGAGGAAACCCCATGAATGAATTTATGGAACTGCTAAGAGCAAATCTGAACCAACAGCCTATTCCACCACAACCACATGCTGCCCAACAGACTGCAGCTACTGCCTTTAGGGCCTTCAAATCTCTCAAACCCCCAGAGTTTCTAGGATCGGCCGACCCCGTTTAAGCACGGGCCTGGCTCAAAGAAATGGATAAGTGCTTCGAGATACTAAGTGTTGAGGAACGACATAAAACCATTTTCACGTCTTACATGCTGAAAGGAGAAGCTAACTACTGGTGGGAGTCCAAACGAAACCTAGAGACTGATGCCGTGATTCCATGGGATAGATTTACCCGACTGTTCTTAGACAAGTATTTCCCTAGGTTTATAGAGACCCAGATGGAGATTAAGTTTCTGGAGTTGTAACATAATAAGATGACTGTAGCAGAATATGAGGCCAAATTTACTGAGTTGTCGAGATTTGTGCTTGAATTTGTGAATGCCGAAGAGAAGAAAGCGTGAAAGTTTCAGCTTGGTCTAAAACAATGGATCCAAAACCGAGTGGCAGTGTTAGAGCTGGCAGACAATGCCACCTTAGTGCAGAAAGCCTCGATTGTTGAAGCTGGCAGTGAGTAGAGTGTGAAGGAGAAGGAAAATAGGAAAAGGAAGATAGGAAGCCAAGGAATAGGAACCGGGAACAGGAGCCTTCCAAGCAGGTTCTTCAGGGGAGCAGTGTCCCAACCTGCACGAGGCCCCGGATTCAGAAAAGCCCCGAGTGAGAGTGTTGGCCAGGGCGGCGGACAATCTAGTGCCACATTTCATAGCCAACCCCGCGCCCTAATACCATAGTGCTAGACCTGTAAGAAAAGACACCTTGGGTTATGCAACCAGGCGAGAGCCCCTCTGAAATGTTACAGGTGCGACCAACCCGGATACCTTACCAACAACTGTCCCCAATATAGCAAGACATGTTGAGGAACAAGACTGTGAAGCTGGTTAGGATCTTATGGAGAAATCAAAATGTTGAGGAATCAACTTGGGAACTTGAAGACGCAATGAGGAATAGAGATCCCCACTAATTTTCTAATTGATTCCGGGACGGAATCCTTGTTATAGGGGAAAACTGTAATAACTCGAAATTTTGAGACCTTGTAAAATGTTTAATGAATAGTAACCCTGACGGATGGGAAAAACTTTTGAGCCCACACTATGTAGTACATGAGGAAATGAGTTTCGGAGTTGATATTGTGATTATACGTACTAAATGAGTGTATGTAAACGATATTACTTTTCGAAGAAAACAAACTTTGAAAATGACCGTATTTACAACCCATCGAGGATTGCGGGGATCACAATATAATTACGAGATTTAAACCCTACGGATTTACATTCAAGTATGATAATTAAAAATATAAGGAATAAATACTAAAGGAATTACGTCGCGAACCATTTACGAATAAGTATTACGAAAGCGTTTAAGCGACCGAGCGAACGCGTAAATGATTAATTAAACGTAACGCACTAACTAAACCATGGTAAGAAAGTAACCATGGTTACTTCATCTAATAGTGAGATAACCATAGGATGATCAAGCTAGCTAGCAAAATAGTGTGCTAAGGAAGCTAACACATGTAGTTAGCTTGTAAGCTAGCAAGCTACTTAGATTTTGTCCCCATGATTTGCAACAAGAATAAACCTAGGATTCAACCTAGGAGAATAAAAATCAAGTGGAATATATCACACCCCATTTCCTAGAAGCAACCAAGAGTAGCAAGCATAAATACCCCCCCCCCACCCCTCATTATTTTCATTCGGCTATTCAAGAAAATGCGGAGGAATTCAAAATCAAAACTCAAAATCTAGCCATGGTAAAATCATCCCCTTAATTCTCAAGATTCCTAGCAATTAAACTAAGGTAACAAAATTATTTCATCTCATTTTATCAAGGTTTTATGGTTAAAGTTGATAAAAGACTACGACTGCGAAAATTTGTATCACCCGGGTAAAGCCAATGTGGTGGCTGACGCCCTTAGTAGGAAGGAAAGGCTCAAGATGATAATGACATCAGAGGAGTTGATTAAAGAATTTGAAAAGATGGAAATTGATGTGAGAATGATCGGTAAGGGAATGGAAGGATTATTTGAGATTAAGCTAGTGCCAGAGCTGACTGAAAAGATACGAGTATGTCGGGAAAAGAAGATGAGTGAAGAATGAGGAACATTAACCGGTGAAGAAGTGAGATGCGAGAAGGACGAGAAAGGGATCATGAGGTATGCGTCCCGAATTTGGATTCCAAATATGTAAGAGTTAAAGGATGAGCTGCTGCATGAAGGGCACATCTCCAGATATTCAATCCACCCAGGAAGTACGAAGATGTACCGTGACCTTAAGGAATATTATTGGTGGCCTAACATGAAAAGAGAAATGGCAGAGTGGGTCAGCAAGTGCTTGACATGCCAGAGAGTGAAGGCTGAACACCAGCGACCTAGTGGACTATTACGGCCCCTGGAAATTCCGGAATAGAAATGGGAGCATATAGCCATGGATTTTGTGACAGGTTTACCAAGAACAAAGACTAATCATGATGCCATATGGGTTGTCATAGATAGATTGACCAAGTCCGCACACTTCCTACCAATCAACGAAAGATACACCGTAGACAAATTGGTGGATATTTACTTGAAGGTAATTGTAGTTAGACACGGCAATCCGGTAGCCATAGTGTCAGATAGAGACCCGAGACCCGAGGTTTAATTCCTGATTTTGGAGAAGCTTCCAAGAATGTGTAGGCACCAGACTAAACATGAGTACCGCCTACCACCCCCAGACTGATGGGCAAAGCGAAAGGACTATTCAGACCATTGATTTCAAAGGAAATTGGGATGACCATTTACCCCTGATCGAATTTGCTTACAACAATAGCTATCACGCTAGCATAGGAATGCCCCCGTATGAAGCTCTTTACGGAAGAAGATGTCGCTCTCCCCTGTGTTGGGTCGAAGTCGGAGAACACAAGATATTAGGACCGGAGTTAGTCCAGCAGACCAGAGAAATGGTAGGACTCATCAGGAAAAGTCTGGTAGCAGCCCAGGACAGACAAAAGAAGTACGCCGATCAGACCAGGAAGGATAGGGAATATGAAATAGGAGATTCTGTGCTATTGAAGGTATCTCCATGGAAAGGAGTGATGAGATTTGGGAAGAAAGGGAAGCTGAGTCCCAGATTCATAGGACCCTTTGAAATTTTGAGGAGAATTGGACCTCTAGCTTACGAGCTCGCCTTGCCTCCTAATTTGCAACAAGTGCACAACGTGTTCCACGTGTCCATGTTAAGGAAGTACCATGCAGATGCACGACATGTAGTAGAATACGAGCAGGTAGATTTACAACCAGACCTGACCTACATCGAGCAGCCGGTAAGGATAATGGACCAAAAAGAACAAGTGCTGAGGAACAAGACTGTGAAGCTGGTTAGGATCTTATGGACAAATCAAAATGTTGAGGAATCAACTTGGGAACTTGAAGATGCAATGAGGAATAGATATCCTCACTTATTTTCTAATTGATTCCGGGACGGAATCCTTGTTAGAGGGGAAGACTATAATAACTCGAAATTTTGAGACCTTGTAAAATATTTAATGAATAGTAACCCTGACGGACGGGAAAAACTTTTAAGCCCACACTATGGAGTACATGAGGAAATGAGTTTCGGAGTTGATATTGTGATTATACGTACTAAATTAGTATATGTAAACGCTATTATTTTTCGAAGAAAACGAATTTTGAAAAACGACCGTATTTACGACCCATCGAGGATTGCGGGGATCACAATATAATTATGAGATTAAAACTCTACGGATTTACATTCAAGTATGATAATTAAAAATATAAGGAATAAGTACTAAAGTAATTACGTCGCGAACCATTTACGAATAAGTATTACAAAAACGTTTAAGCAACCGAGCGAACGCGTAAATGATTAAATAAACGTAACACACTAACTAAAACATGGTAAGAAAGTAACCATGGTTATTTCATCAAATAGTGAGCTAACCATAGGATGATCAAGCTAACTAGCAAAATAGTGTGCTAAGGAAGCTAACACATGTAGTTAGCTTGTAAGCTAGCAAGCTACTTAGATTTTGTCCCCAAGATTTGCAACAAGAATAAACCTAGGATTCAACCTTGGACAATAAAAATCAAGTGGAATATATCACACTCCATTTCCTAGAAGCAACCTAGAGAAGCAACCAAGAGAAGCAACCAAGAGAAGCAAGCATAAATACCCCCCCCCCCACCCCTCATTATTTCCATTCGGCTATTCAAGAAAAGGAGGAGGAATTCAAAATCAAAACTCAAAATCTAGCCATGGTAAAATCATCCCATTAATTCTCAAGCTTCCTAGAAATTAAACTAAGGTTATAAAATTCTTTCATCTCTTTTTTATCAAGGTTTGATGGGTGAAATAAAATCAAGAAAGTCACTAGTGAATAGTATGAATAGTAACCTCTCTTTGGTTTCTTGATTTCAATGGTGGTTTTAGGTTCCAAAAATCATACCAAGCACTTCCAAGCCTCCACCATCCTCAAGAAAACATCTCAAGCTTTCGAGAAAGGTAAAAATATTTGGCCCAACTTTATTTAAGATTCATTTTAAGATCCATTTAGTATGTGGTAGTGAACCTAGTTCAATGAGTGATATTGATGAAATCTTGGTGTTTAAGTTAAGTAGATTTAAGGTTGATTGTTGTTGCCTCAATAACATGATGTTCTTGAGAGTATTTTGTGTGTTGATGATGAAATGATGATTATTGGTGGTTGTGTTAAGAGTTAGGGCGTAAACGAAACCTCGATCGTAAACGTAACTCCGTTAAAACCAACAAATCGTAACTTTAAGTTTCTGCAAAAAGTCCTGAAATTGTAAACTGTAGTTTTTTGAAAAATAACTCTTTATTACAATATAAAATGTTATAAGGATCGTTTAGGCACTTGAATCACTTGATTCCGATTTACGGATCAAAAGTTATGGCCTTTTTACTAAAAGTGATTTACGCGGCAAAAAACTGCTACGAATTACGAACTTTGCAAATATAAAGGATCGACTTAATTGTGTTCATAAATCATGAAATTTTTACAGACAGTAACATATTGAATTTCCTAACTTCTATAAAAATTTCAAGTGAAAATAATTATTTTTCTATTTTATAAAAATATCGGAGTCGAGACCGCGCGAGTAGAAACCGTAAGAATCCATAAGCGGAGCCGACGACGATAATGAGAATAAACCTAAGATACTTAGAAAAATGAAGCGACCATAATGTGAATAATGACTTAAAGGAATAATAAGGGTAGTATAAGTTGAGAGGGTGCATAAGAAGTAGCACATGAGTGCGAGTCGCCGTAAATTAGAACGGGACCTAACGAAGTGAATTGTGTTTATGGTTATAGATTTCCGAGCAGAACCTAGAACATCCTCCACCTCGAGTTATCCAGGCAAGTTTACGAACCCAACTCCATTTACTGTTGTGTTATGAAAGAATTGTTTTATTATCATTGCATAAATACCATGTTTGCCATGATACATAGTTGTTGAATTTTCGCATAATGTAGCGATGTTGTATGATAAGTATATATCGTGAAATGTTTATTCCACTATAAGCGTGACATACTATATAAGACCGAGAGTCGGTCGGGATTTAAGATAAAAACCCGGGAATCATTCTGGTGATATTATAGGACGGTTATAAGTCCATAGTAGTACGTTTTAAAGGGACTCAGCATCCACTTATGAGACATTAAAAATACCTCGAACTTTTATTAAAACGATTTCCTAAGGATCATATTTCCTCAACTATATTTTATTGTTCGAATACTAAATATTATGTACCTTTTCTTTTATCATGGGAGTAGTATACCCCAACAATTATTTATTTCAAACCTGATTAATCATTAAAGATTATTAATTGCGTAGACATAAACTAGTTGAGGAATATTATTTTAAATACTCTCTTAAAGAGTAAACTCATTCGAGGTTTAATTATTTATCGATTATCATTTAATTTATTATTATTTATTAAAGGGTTTATTTTTGATTTATAAATCATAGATCCGATTTAAAACATACTTTCTGATTTCGGAAAATCATTCGAGTAATTTCAGATCGTCGGAGAATGTTACTCCGACTTATTTAATATTTTGAATATAGTTTCAAGGAGAAACTTTTCCCCCCCTTATTAACTATCTGTTGACAACGGTCAACTCACATCCTTAGTACTTCCTCCGAAACTTTCAGAAGTACATATATATATATATACAGTAAAGTTATGCCTATCAACAAGCAAAACGCTTGGAGGAACTTCGATGTGATTCGAGTTCTCGAGATATGATAGGATTTCCTAAAGGACAAGGGAGGGGTGGGATCCAAGTACTCCGTGTATTGGATAGACTACTGGTACCGTAGGAGACGGTACAATATGTACCTTTGGATCTGCGAAATGTGTGTATACCCGAAATGAGGACACATAGCCCGTATGCGGCAAGGGTGATAACCGAGATGTGAAGGTGTCGTCCTTCTACTAGTAGAAAAGGTTACTTTTATCGCAGTACGACTGATCATCGTATGCGGTGGCTCCAACGAATGTCCAAATTCTTCCAATTGGAATTGTGATGCAATATCGTAACCCAAGCCTAGGTGCTGGGATTACTATTAAGGTTTTCGCAGGATAATAAAATCCCTTAAAGAATTGTTTTCATAAGAAGGTGTGTGTCACCAAGGAAAACTATTTTCGAATAAAACATAATTATCGCAGATTATGTTATCATACAGTCATTTTCATACTGTACATTATTATGCTGGGCATTATAGCTCACACTTGTTTTCTTAAATTGACACAACACAACAGTGAATCAAGATGTTTGCCATGAGAACCACAGCCAGGATGAACGGGTAGGAAATGGCCAGCTGTTCCGTAGATTGTTTGGTGTTGTACCACAGGTAGTCCGAATAAGTTGGATTAGTTTTCAATTGTTTTTAGTTCGGCTTATTTATAAGTATGACTTATGTAAGATAATAAACAAGAAACGTATTTTTGGCCGGAGGACTAGCCTTACTTAAAGGTTACTCCCCGGGAAGACTAAATCACTTTTGGGTTGTAATAATTATCACTTGATGGTTAAAATTACTCTAGTTATGAATGGTTTATTTCCAAGACAATAACCTGTAAGTGTGTGTGTGTGATAAGTGTGGGGTCGTCAAGCGTGAGTATTTATATATTGTAGTGTGAGTTATGTGGTTGTAATAGTTTAGATGGCGTGGCCTCCGAGATTCCTGACCCCGGATTTTAGGCGCCATACCATAAATTTCATCGAGAGTAGTTTCAACAAGAGTATAGTTGTCTCTTATAGTAGTAGCCTTCAAATCCCAACTTTCAGGAAGAGCTAAAAGGAATTTTAGATTTGAATCTTCCTTGTCCACCAGTGACATATCATTCAAGAGTTTGACAAACCTGTCATATAAGTCAGTTAATGTCTCATCACTTTTTGAGTCAAAGTGCTCAAACTCTTGAGTGAGTATAGTCCTCCTGTTTTTCTTGATTGCATCAGTTCCTTGGCATCTTGTCTCCAAAGCATCCCATATCTCCTTTGCAGTCTTGCAATGAATTACCCTGTTTGACATGACATTATCAATGGCACTATTCAGCAAATGCCTTACCTTTGCATCCTTGGAAATGGATGAAATATCTTCATCTGTATACTCACTTTTCTCCTTTGGTATGGTCTTTGCTGGCTGATCAGCAACTACAATAGAGAGCTTGGTTGGCTTATGCGGTCCTTCATTAATTCTGTCAAGGTATTCTGGATCAGTAGCTTCCAGAAACATAGCCATCTTCACTTTCCATATGGGGTACTTAGAAGGTCTCAGTATAGGAACCCTAATAGTCTCATATCGACTATGGATTTGAGTGTTTTTAGTTCCTTCAGTTTTGGTGGGCTTGGTTGGATTTTTTGCTTCTTCAGACATGTTTGTTTAGATCTTTACTGTATGTGTGTTAACAGATAGGCTCTGATACCACTTATTAGGTCACGCAACACTGTAGAAGGGGGTTGAATACAGTATAGAATACAATCAAATCGATTTCGAACACAAGTAACAGTCAACAGATATATTCGATATAATAAACTCTGTTACAATGGAACTGTTCTCTCTCAGTGATGAACAAATATCACGAGAGCTGCTAGGTTACAATGTATGATCTTCTCGATAATGATAACACATATAGTGTAAACTTATGTCTGTGTTTATATAGTACACAGTTACAAGATAACTTCTAATTGATATGTAATATAATTCTATCTCCTAAAATATATCAATCAGATATCTTATACAAGTCTTTCAGTCCTCTAACTCTTTCCATGCATATCTTCTCTTTGTATTAGTCTCGATCTTCTTTCCTGTAAATCAACTTCTTTCCTTAACTGTTAGTCCTCTCGTACTTAAATTCTGATATTCATCTTCTGATATTTATCTTCTGATAATCTAAGTTCTGATATCCTTAAGTTCTAACTTCCAGTAAGTACTGATTCCAGTAAGTACTGATATTTCCTGTTTGTTAAGATCTAAAAACTAAACATGAAACATATTAGACATGACATCTCAAATATATCTAACATACAAAATACACTAAGTTAAATCTACTAAGGTGTTTTGTTTAACTTATCATCAAGTTCACAACATATTCCTAACAATCTCCCCCAATTTATGTCTACTGGAATTGTAGCCATAAATTAAGAAAAACTTGATGATAACAAAATACCCTAAAAATAAAGATTAAAATGTAGTAGATAAAACTGATAAGTGCTACAAGAATTTATTGAAAATTTGGACAAGACAAAGTGTACAAAGAGTTCTCACAGTCATTATTAAGGTGCTCCTCTAGTCTGAGCAGATAATTCTATTTCTTTGATTGTCTGAATTTCTTCCCAAGCTTCCTGTTGTTTTCTTCTATTTGATTCTGGAGTTGCCTGTGGAATTCAAGTTCATCAGCTTCAGATAAATCCAGCATTTCTTGCATTTCCAATAGAGTCTCATTGCTAGAGATACTCAATTGGTCGTCCAGTTTGAAGAATCTTCTAACTCCCTTATCATCCATGAATTTTATCAGCCAATAAGGCCTCAAATGCACTCTCTTTCCTGTGAAGGGGATTGTAAGAGTTTTTCGAAGTGCATTCTTGGATTTATTACTCCTCAGTTTTTCTATCTTCTTTAGAACCAGTTTCCTTGCGGTTACATTGAACCCAAAGTTCTTCTTGAAGGATGAGAAGACTTTTATTAGAACATATTGGCTTTCTTGAAGAACCATGTGAAGTGGCCATGTAATTTCTCTCCCTCCCTTGTACTTGAACACTAGCCTTTCAGGAAGCTGTCTGTGAGCATCAATCCCTCTTACTTTTCCCAATTCATCCAAGTAGAGGTTTATATCAGAGAACTCCTTAATGTCACAGATGTATAAAAGATCTCCCTTTTTGACTGTGGGTTGAGATTTGGTTAGGGTCTTGGATCTAAGAGTCACAGGCTTCACTTTCTTGATTGCTCTAATCTTTGTTTTCTTTGGCTTGTTGAAGATAGGTAAGTTGAGTTCAGGAATTGGCAAACTTTCCCAGTCTATTGGCTCATCCTTGGGAACTATGGGTTTACCATGAAAGTTCTTTGTAGGATCTACCTTAAAATCATCCTGTACCACTGGTGGCTTGTGTAACACCCCCAAATTCGGGGTCGGGGATCTGGGTTGTCACGAGTTCCATTTCCATTAATAACACTTAATTTTAATAAATAACCAACTACTGCGTACTATGACCCTAAAATATACACACACACCACAAGTTATAGTCTCAGAGATGAATACCAAAAAATTAACACAAGTCATTTTATTCCACAATTATAAGTCATTACACCTTAAAAAGGGTTTTTGAATAAATTTACATTTCTTTGTCATTATTACAATTTATAAATATACATAAGTCTGGTACATCAACAGTTGAAAACCTAGCGCATTGGTAGATCCTACCTCAGCTACAGCGACATCAACGCCTACAAGAAACTGCGGAACGTTCCCTATCCGCTTGTGAATTGGGAGCTTGGTCTCGTTCATCTTGTCTAACTGTTATTGTGTGATGAAAGAAGAAATCAAGGGTGAGCAACAAGCCCACCTAAATAATATGTATAATAATTAATAATATAGGAGCATTCTCATAGTACTCATGATAGTCTTGGCCAAGAAGAAATGAACCAAGTTTGATATCTTAACGCGACCAGGTTGCAAAATATTCAGTATATATGTATATATACTTTTCAAAATCTTGGAAATCCTCTTCCATGCATAATATACATAGAGTTCCAGTTTATAACTGTATAAAAATATCGTTGCAAAGTGATCTCATATATCTAACCTTGTCTCAACATATTTCTGAAAATCTTTGTCATGCATAAGATAATCATTAACTAGATATAAGTTAAAAAGATGAAGTTACAAGATACTCCAATATACTTATATCTTTTCCGACTACTACTTGAACTACCACCATTCAAGGTATAAATAGTTCATCCCATAGATGAAGCTATAAGACAAAACTTGTATAGAATCAATCTTTGAAATATCATCAATGAAATGAAGTTACAAGATACTTCATTTGATGAAAACATCATTTTGAAAAATCGACCCTGCCAACATTCAACAATCGCCCAGTCGTAGCCATTCTATCGAAATTCTCTGGGTAGTGTTGCAGAAATATCCAAACTGGACGATGAACTCAGTACGGTAGTTTTCCGTGCCAGGAAGACCACTCACGATGATCAGTCGCAGTAGTGCAACCCCACCATTTTCTACATGTAGAGGAGAACAGTCGGATTTACTTTTCAACCGAACAGTGGACTCCTAAGGAATGGACCGTCTTAGCTGAACTTCCGGGCCATTTGGGCCAATATAATAAGGTTGGGCCGGCGCCACTTGACCACTTACGCCACTCCTAGTTCAGATGAAATCCATGACTCTGAAACGTAAAGCTCGTCCCCCCTTTCCCCAAGTAGAAACTTGTTGATACAGTTCCATTCGGAAGTCATATCTAGTTGGAAAGGAAAACTCACCGATATTTCCCAGGCGATGCCTTTTAATGGATTAACTTATTCCAAGAATTTTACTTCCCGAGTGTTGGGTAAGTAATCAAAAACCCTTTTATCAAAACAACAACTTTGTTATGACTATAAAAATACATCACGGAGCCGGATCCCTCAGATTTTTGAGCGAGTATTTAAATCCCCTTCGAAAGGAAGATCTTAAATTTGAAAACGAGTTTTGGGATCCGCTCTAACCTTCCAAAAATAGTTTTGATAAAGTTTGAAAATAATCTCTGAAAATATTTAAAGTAAGAATGATTTGATAGTATCAATCATTTTTCAAATACTTGGCGAATATTGACACTTTTTTTTAAGAAAATAAAGAATATTATTTAATAAAATAAGCGGAGTCATAAGTCCTCGAATGAATATTCAAACTAATATTCATTAAATAAAATAAGCGGAGTCATAAGTCCTCGAATAAATATTCAGACTAATATTCATTAAATAAAATAAGCAAAGTCATAAGTTCTTGAATGAATATTCAGACTAATATTCATTTATTAATAGAAATAAAATAAGTTTCATAACTAGAAACTCTATTCAATAATTAAACTAGTCTTTGATCGTAATAGGAATCTTATATGAATATTCCAAAAATAGTAATCACTTATAATATAAAACTATTGAATAAACCTTATTCGATTAATATATTTGAAAACTATATATATATATATAATATACTCGGGAACATCGCCTCCCGGTTTAGAAAAATGTTAACCTTTGGGTCCCCTATACTAAGGGTATACGCAATTACTGCTTATCTCTAGCATAGGTATTATGCAGTTTATAAGCATTTGAATTGATAATAAAATATCAAGATTTCACAACATGCATATATATACAATATAAACATGTTCCAATATATCACAAGATTTGCTAATAACAATCATGGACTTATCACAAGATAATGCATATATATATACATCACAACAACAGTATAACAGGTAGAAAACTTGCCTGAGCGACTCAGGGTGGTAAAAGGCCTGGGGTGAGTCTGGTAACCTATAAACAACATATAAGTTGGAATTAAACCACGATCGCTTAAGAAACTAGACTTTAACCATTTGGACCCTAACGTTCGCTTTTGCGCTTAACGATTCACATAAGTCGCTCGAGTACCCTCGGCTCCACCATTTTTATAAAATTAAATGTTACGAATTTTAAGGCGACTCTTTCACGAATACTCTACCAACTGACCAATTAACCTTACATAATTTTTTCATACTCCAATTAGTCATTTAAGGGCTTTAATCAAGGTTTCAAAGTAAGGTGAGGGGTAATGGTTCATTCGCCAAACGCCGTTACTTAAAACGGTCGTTTCTCCTAAACCGTATATCGGATCTAAGAGAACCACATATCAAAACGAAGCTTACGACACGATATAGCTAACATGGCAAAGTTACATATTAGAAAGTTAGCTCTCTGTCCTGAACATTAAGAACAAGCAGTTGTATGAAAACGGGCATTACGACGGCTATGTTTACGCGATTACCAAAGTTTAAACTACTCCAATCAACCACAAATCAACTCACAACCACCAATACAATCAAAATTTATCCAAACCTTACTACATCAGTCCATAACCTCATGATTTTCCCAATTCATTCAATCACAAACAAAAGCTACTAACTATACTTAAGGTTCATTAACCAATAACCAAGATTAATAACTCAAAATCATTACAAACCAAATCAAAATCTAAACATACAAGAATCATGCTTCTCATGAAATATATTAATAAAAACCACTCCTAAATACTGAAAGTAAAGCTTAGGTTATGAGGTTTTACCTTTCTTGGTGAGTAGAAGTAACTAAGAAGCTTGGAATAGCCCTTGCAAGTCCTTACCAAAGCTAAATCTAACCAAAAACACAAGATCAAACAATTTAAATTTCTTGAAAATGCTATTCACTCTCTTCTTCAATGATTTATTGAAAAATATTGTGAAGGAATTGAGAGCTTAAACTCCTAGGATAGCCATAACTAATCATAAAGAACCTTGGATAATTATCTTGCAATTTAACAAAGCTTGGATCTTGAATTTTGGATTTTCTTCTTTCTTAAAAAAGAAAAAGTCGAGATCTTTGTTCTTGAGAGGCAAAGTCAACTTATAATTTTTGTGTTATGATATTTTGCTTGGTTGATTTCTTTTTGGCTTGGTACTTTTTGATCTTTTACAATTCTAACTTTTACTTGGCCAAGAATCATCCAACAAAACACTCCTTCTTGTCATGCTTATGTCACCATGCTTGTGTCATCTTGTTAACACATGTCTTCTCCTTGTTGGTGTGATGATATTATCATCCACTAACCTCTTTTATTAACCCTTAATTACTTGGTTAATGACCGTTTATCTGTTAAACGGTTCGCTTAACTTTCGTTCTCGTTTGTCGATTGAGGGATCATATCCGGGTTTTTATTACTTGAGTTCCCCTAACCTTTCTCAATATTTTATATTCCTTTTATGATCCTATCTTATAATCCTTGAATTTGAATTCTTTTAATCATGTTACCTTATACTCAATTCTTTCGGTATCCGGTGGATTTTCGGGAAAAATCAAAGTGTTCGAATTTGGATTCTGACAATCTTTACATACACTTATATACTTATGGAGTACTAATAAGATCTTAGAATTTTCATAACAGTACTCTTATATAGCGTGGTCTGATAATTTTCCTTAATCAGCATAGTCAGCAAAAATTACTATTCATCAGGGTTTCAAAAATTCCAAAAATTGGGGTTATTATAGCTTGGATGGCTGAGTTGTAGTTGTAGACTGTTTGGGAATGTAGTCTTCCATTTCCTCATCACTGATGTCCAATTTTCTCTTGATTCTTTGCTTGTACCTTGGTTTCTTTATCTGTTGGGGTGCATCTTGCACTTTCTGATCTTTAGCTTCAGTAATCACAGATGGTTGTGCAGAAATTTCTGTTGTAGTCTTCACAGCTTGAAGTTTGGCTAAGATAGCAGCTTGCTCCTTCTTTTGTTTGAGCTTCTTAGCATCTAAGATAGCCTGCTTCTTTTCTTTCCTGATTCTTTCCTTCTCTTCCTTCTTAGCTTCCACAAACAGAGGGTGTCCAGCTACCACACAGATTTCCTTACCATTTCTGTAGATTTTGGCAATTATTCTTTTAAGTACTGAATCAGTTGGATCCTTGAAAATGCAATTGACCTAGCTAACAGCTTCTTCTCATCTGGCCTAGGTGTCTCAAACACAATATCCATAGGACTTTTATCTAAGAACTTTGAGTAGTTTCTTTTAGGCTTCAAGATTAGATTTGCTTTTAGAGATTTGATGCATGATGTTTGGCCTTTTTCCAAGTTGCCCAGACTCATTTCATGTACTGAGAGTTGTTTGACTTGAGAGTGGTGATGAAAAGTCTTGTCTGGCTGTTGTAGCTGACCAAATTTCTCCTGAATAGCTGCATCAATCTTCTTCCATTTCTCATCTAGTTCCTTCTCAATAGCTGCAACATCAAGCATCTTTGGATTTATCTTTGAATCAAGTTTAGCAGCTGCTATTTGGATCAGATCAATGTTGTCCAATACTGGTGGCTTTGACAGAGTAATTTTTGGGACAATTACTTGACTGATCTAAACATTTATCACATGTTCCCCCTCACTTGTTGGCTCTACTTGACTGACTTGAATTGTTAATTCTTTCTCCCCCTTTTTGTTATCATCAAGTAGAGTGGAGGTGGAGATTTGTGCAGCCACCGGCTTTTACAGCAACTGAGTTTGCTGTGCTTGATGAAGATGAATAGCTGTTAGAGAGGCTTCCATTGTAGTCAACCTTATATCCAGGGAATCCACTTTAGTGGCAAGATCAGAGTTCTTCCTTAGTTGTCTTTTAATGTCAAGCATTGTTGCATCTGGAATTTTAGCATCCAATCTTTCAGAGACATCTTTCTTTACTTGGTCAATCTCTGTCTTGATGGAAATGACATCTTAGTTATGTTGAAGAACTTGGATTTGATGGAGTTGCAGTGAGTTAAGATGTGCCTGTAGAAGCTTCTTGGTGCTAGCATTGGTAGTGGCTTGAAGAGCATTGTGTGTCTGTTGGATGATGTGAAAAAGAGTTATCTTGAAATGATGCTCATCACATTCTTTAAAGAACACCCAAGAAGGAATGTTTGATCTAGTGCCAGGGCATGCTTCTCCCCCTATGTCCATGAGCTCTTCACTATCACCATCATCTCCAAAGAAATCTGCGATCTCACAAGTGCCATAGTCAACATAATCACCAGCTCTAGGTGGCATGGTTGTGATGGCATCCTTAGCTCTTTGTATTGACTGAGTAGTATGCACCAAGTTCAACATCTTTTCTGCATTTTCATTTCCCTGTCCAGCCAAAAGTTGATATGATGGAACAGGATGAGTAAATGCCTCTGCATCCAAAGAGACGGAACCTATGACAGCTTGATCATGCTGAGATAGTTTCCCTCTGTTTGCATCATTGGCATTCATTGACTCACTAATAATGATATCCACCCTTATTTCTCTTGTACCTGCATTTCTCTCATGATTTCTCTGTTCTTGCATCAAGGGATCCCCTTGGCTACCCACCCTCACACCCTCACCTTCACCATCTAAGGTGGGACTCCACTCACTCACTTTTTCCAGACCTAAAGAAATGGTCTGCATTGGATCACTCTTTTCCTCTCCTTTTGCCTGGGAGCAACCCAGCCTCTCACTCAATTCACTCTATGCCCTCAGTCCTAAGAGTGATTGGACTACTACTAGATAGTCTGCACTTGTGACAATTATGGGGATTTGAAGTTGTGCAGAGAATATCGACGGATGAGGAACATCCATCAGAATAGTAGTTTGGCTAGCCGACAGATGACTGTTATAAGGCACATCCACCAGGATACAATCACTACTCGACGGATGAATAATATCCACCGGGATAGAAGAAATGAATGAGTTTGGAGTGGAGACTATTATAGACTCTGTGCAGATTGATGAAAATTTGGGCACAGATGTCTCAATAGACTCAGAAAGAATTGGCAAGTAAGCCAACAAATCATCTAAAAGATGATGCTCACTTGTTTGGATTTTTGGCTTCTCCAAGAGAGTTAAAGATGGAGAATTTGGAAGTGATGTATGAATCATGTCTATATCCAGTGAGTATGTGGGTGAATTTGGTGTTTCAGGTGCTTCAATTGTCAATGATTTTGGCTGTGACTCCACATTTATTGGAGCCACATCAAGATGACTTTGAGATGGTGCAGTGACTGAGTCTTTAGCTCCAGTTTGCACTGTGTGTGTTCCCTGTGCATCCCCAAGGGTTTTAGATCTTTTCTTTCTGGCATAAGTCTGTGGTGAACTTGTGTCCCTAACCCTCTTGGCCTGTGCTCCTGGTTAGGAGCTTGTTTCAATAGTAACATCCTTTTGGAAGGATGAGACTAGAATTGAGCTGATTTCCTTATTAACAACCACAGTTTGTTGGGAAACTGTGGTGTGGCTAGTCTTGGTACACTAATCTCACCAGCCTTATCCTTAGGGTTTCTTTGATTTTCACCCTGTCCCTCACCTAGCTCACTCTCCTTTACACTCCCCTCTTTGTGTTTGGTAGATTTTGCAACTGGTTTCTTTTGAGAGAAACCAGAGGGGACTTTCTTTGTTTTGGGTTTTGAAATTTTTGTTTTGGTAGCTTGGGTAGGCATCTGTTGGGTCATTAACACAGATGCCACAGCTACACTTGAAGGCAATGAAATTTGTGAGGTTGGAAGAGGGGAGACAGTGGTGCTTACCTCACTTACCTGAGGGCCCTCCATGACAGGAAAGTAGAAGAGGGGCACCTCTTTGTGGTGACTTGCTCTGTTGAGATCTGTAATGATTCTCATTTCTTGAACCCAATAATTCAGTTTGTTGGTTGGGTTCTCAACATCAATGTTCTCAATAAGATGGTTAGCAAGGATCATAAAGAATCTAGCATAATAGACACTTTTACCTCTCTTATTAAGTTACCCTAACTTATAACCTAACTTAAACATGATCAAGTCACTGAAGTTAAAGTACTTATCAGTAACTAGCATATAAAGCATGTTAAGCATGGAAATGTTAACAGAATCAAAATTACTCATTTTACCAGAAAATACTTTAGTTACCACATCACACAGATAGCTCCATTTCTTTCTAAGACCTAGCCTCCTAATCTAATTTAAATTAGAAGTTTAAAGTGCATAGCCCGTAGAATTTAGCATGGTAACTAAATTATCATAAGCACGTGGAACAGCAGTAGTGTTATCTAGAATTTTAAAGCATGCTTTGATAATGTTACTATTAATGCAGAACTGCTTACCTTTAAGAGAGAAAGTTATGGTCTTGTCAGAAGATTGGTACACAGTAGTTGTCTATATCTTCTCCACAACCTCACAGTAGATTGTGGGTGATTCCAACATTGCATAACTGAGTTTACAGTTCTTCACAAAGTCCATCATTTTGTGAAAGTCTCCTTGTTCACAAGAGCTACGAAGTTGTTCTTTTCATACATAAACCCAGACTAAGACATAATTTTGACTACTGGTGCCATTGTTAAATTATGAAATTTTGCAGAGAGAGAATTTGCTTTGGAGAAGAAAGGAGTTAGAGCAATTGATTTGAGAATGATAAAAGAATAGAATAAAAATGAACTCTGCTTTTATACTATCTCAGAAATAAGCTGTCAAAAATAATAAAGTGAAATAAAGTAACCAATCAAAATAACCCAAAATAGCCGTTTAAAAATAAATAAACTGTCAAAATTCTGTCAATTATCTGTCATGTTATACTTACAAACTGTAAGTATACCTGATGGATAATGTTCAAACTTTTAACGGCTAAGATTGAGACAATTCGACGGATGAGAATAGAACAATTATCCGTAGGGTTATAAAATGATCCAGAAAAGTAATTGATTTTTATTAATAAATAATATTCCTACGGATGATCAAACTTGATGGATAATGAGCATCCATCGGGATGTAAATTTTGACTTAGCCAAAATTCCATCCAAAACAGAAAAATCAATTAAGTGTCTGGTTTCATTAAAACTTGCAGAAATATCTGAAATAATTCAAGAATAATTAAGCATACCTAGTGCACTTACCAACCTTGAAAAGGTGGATTCATCAAGTGGCTTGGTAAAGATATCTGCAAGCTACTTTTCACTTGAAACAAAATGAAGTTCCACAGTACCATTCATCACATGTTCTCTAATAAAGTGATACTTAATGTCTATGTGCTTTGTTCTTGAATGTTGTACTGGATTTTAAGTAATGGAAATTGCACTTGTGTTATCACAGAAAATGGGAATTCTGTCCACTTATAGACCATAGTCCAAAAATTGTTTTTTTATCCAAAAAATTTGTGCACAGCAACTTCCAGCAGTAATATATTCAGCTTCAGCTGTAGATGTAGAAACTGAATTTTGCTTTTTACTGAACCAGGACACAAGCTTGTTCCCTAGAAATTGACAGGTTCTTGTTGTACTTTTTCTATCTATTTTATAACCTGCATAATCTGCATCTGAATAACCAGTTATATCAAAACCAGAATCTCTAGGGTACCAAATGCCAAGTTTTGGTGTTCCCTTGAGATATCTGAAAATTCTCTTAATAGCTACTAAATGAGATTCTCTATGATCAGCCTGAAATCTAGTACAAAGACAAGTAGCAAACATTATATATGGCCTACTAGCTGTTAAGTACAGAAGTGAGCCAACCATGCCCCTATAACTTGAAATATCCACAGACTTTTCAGTAGTGTTTAATTCAAGCTTAGTTGCAGTGGCCATAGGAGTTTTTGCAGATGTGCAATCCATTAGATCAAACTTCTTTAAAAGATCATGAATGTATTTAGTTTGACTAATGAATATTCCATCACTAACTTGCTTAACTTGTAAGCCAAGAAAGTAAGTTAGTTCTCCCATCATGCTCATTTCATACTTATTTTGAATCAATTTGGCAAACTTTTTGCAAAGTTTTTCTTCTGTAGAGCCAAATATAATATCATCTACATAAATTTGAACAAGTATACTGGAGCCATTAACATTTCTAAACAATAAAGTTTTATCAACAGTACCTCTTGTGAAATAATTTTCCAAAAGAAACTTTGATAAAGTGTCATACCAGGCTCTAGGTGCTTGCTTCAATCCATAAAGTGCTTTTAAAAGATAGTAGACATATTCTGAAAAATTTGGATCTTCAAAACCAAGAGGTTGACTAATATAGACTTCCTCCTCCAAATCTCCATTCAGAAAGGCACTTTTGACATCCATTTGATAGTCCTTGAAATTGGCATGAGCTGCATAGGCTAAGAAGATTCTGATGGCTTCAAGTCTTGCAACAGGAGCAAAGGTTTCATCAAAATCTATTCCTTCTTGTTGACAGTAGCCCTTAGCAACCAATTTAGCTTTGTTCCTAACCACTATGCCATTTTCATCCATCTTGTTTCTGAATACCCACTTGGTGTCAATTGGATTCTTTCCTTTAGGTTTGGGTACCAGCTTACATACCTTGTTTCTTTCAAATTGGTTTAGCTCCTCCTGCATAGCTAAAATCCAATCAGGATCCAACAAAGCTTCTTCTACCTTCTTTGGTTCTTCCTGAGAAAGAAAGCTGTTATATAGACATTCTTCTTAAGTTGCTCTCCTTGTTTGAACTCTAGAAGATGCATCACCGATGATGAGCTCAAAAGGGCGATGTAACACCCCCAAATCCGGGGTCGGGGATCCGGGTTGTCACGGGTTCCATTTCCCTTAATAACACCCAATCTTAATAAACAATCAACTACTCTGTACTGTGACCCCACAATAAACACACACACCACAAGTTATAGTCTCAGAGATGAATATCCAAAAATAACACGAGTCATTTTATTCCAAAATTATATGCCAATACACCTAAAAAGGGTTTCTGAATAAATTTACATTTCTTTGCCATTATTACAATTGATAAAGATACATAAGTCTGGTACATCAAAAGTTGAAAGCCTAGCCTATTGGTAGTTCCTACCTCAGCTACAGCGACATCAACGCCTATAGGAAACTGCAGAACGTTTCCTATCCGCTCGCGAATTGGGAGCTTGGTCCTGTTCATCTTATCTATCTGATGTTGTGTAATGAAAGAAGAAAGCAAGGGTGAGCAACAAGCCCGCCAAAATAATATGTATAATAACTAACAATATATGAGCTTTCTCATAGTACACATGAAAGTCTTGGTCAAGAAGAAATGAACCAAGCTGATATCTTAACATGACCAAGTCGCAAAATATTCAGTATATATATGCATATATACTTTTCATAATCTTTGAAATCCTCTGACATGTATAATATACAAAGAGTTCCCGTTTATAACTGTATAAAATATCGTTGCAAGGTGATCTCATATATCTAACCTTGTCTCAACGTTTTTCCGAAAATCTTTGACATGCACAAGGTAATCATTTACTAGATATAAGTTTAAAAGATGAAGTTACAAGATACTTCAATATACTTATATCCGAATACTACTTGAACTACCACTGTTCAAGGTATAATGAGCTTTCAACAGTTCATCACATAGATGAGACTACAAGACAAGATTTGAATAGATTAAATCTTTGAAGTATTATTTAATGAAATGAAGTTATGATATACTTTATTAAGTCCCGATATATATATCCATATATATATCTCTTTATACATTTCCTGAAAACCTCTGTCATGTAAAGTATGAACAGAGTTTGTAACATCCAATGAATTTTTCGAAAGGAAAAGAATTATGGCATAAACCCAGTATCTTGCTGATCAGGCAAAGATACTAATAAGTAATCTTTTCTAGTAGTAGATGGACGAATTCCCCACTGGTCATCACCCTGGTCGCAATAGTTACTTATGCTGGACTGCCACTCAGCCACTTACGCATTTGATGGACTCCCACTGAGCCACTTACACTTTCATGGACACCCACTGAGCCCATGTTGCTTATGCTGACTCGATAGATGGACTTACTTCCCGAACGTTGGGTAAGTAATCAATTCATTTACCAAAACCGCAACCTTGTTGCGAATATAAAATACACCACAGAGCCGGATCCCTCTGGTTTTGAGCGAGTATTTAAATCCCCTTTAAAAGGAAGATCTTAAATATATAAAAAATGAGTTTTGGGATCCGCTCTAACTTTTTTTAAAATCATTTTAAAGACTCGAAAACACTTTAAAGAGTGTTTGGAGTAATGCTGATTTAATAAAGTAAATCAGTCCCAATATATTAGAAAATATCTGAATATTATCATTTAAATAATATTCCCTTAAAGAATAATCTTTATACAAATAATTGAAGTAGAAGTTATAAAACTTATACTTGAAATGAGTATTAAATAACCAAAGATATACTTATACGAAAGTACTATCTTTATTTGAATAATTAAAAAAATAAGTTTGATTATCGACACCTTATTCTTTAGTAAAATAAAGAATACATTTCAGAAAATAATCGGAGTCATAGGTCCTCATATGAATATTCAAATAATATTCAATTAAATAATATAAGCGAAGTCATCTGTCCTTGAATGAATATTCAAGTAATATTCATTAAATAATAAAAAGTGAGTCATAATTCCTCGAATGAATATTCAAGTAATATTCATTAAATAATATAAAGTGAGTCATAAGTCCTCGAATGAATATTCAAGTAATATTCATTAAATAATATAAAGTTATCGAATAAACCTTATTCGATTAATAGTTTTTAAAAACCATATCAATATATATATAAATATATATATATATCATATACTCGGGAACATCTACTCCCGGTTTTAGAAAAGGGTTCACCTTTGGGTCCCCTATACTCAGGGTATACGCAACTACTGCTTATCTCTAGCATAGGTATTATGCAACTATTAAGCATTTGAACCAACAGATAAATAAATCAAGAATACAAAACAGGCATGCATATATACCATATCACATGCTTCAATATATCGCAAGAATTTGCTAATAACAAATATGCATTTATCACAAGATCATGCATATACACATATACATCACAACAACAGTTATACGGGTAGAAAACTTGCCTGAGCGACTGGGGGTTACAAATGTCTTGGGACGAGTCTGGTAACCTATAAACAACATATAAGTTGGAATTAAACCAAAGTCGCTTATGAATCTATACTTTAACCAATTAGACCCTAACGTTCGCTTTTGCGCTTAACGATTCACTTAAGTCGCTCGAGTACCCTCGGCTCCACCATTTTTAATAAATTAACCATTAAGGGTTTTAAGGCGATTCTTTCGTGAGTGCCTTACCAACTGCCTAATACACTTTACATAAATGTTTCATACTCCAATTAGTCCTTTAAGGTCTTTAACCTATGTTTCAAAGTAAGGCGAGGGGTAATGGTTCGTTCGCGAAATGCCGTTCCTTAAAACGGTCGTTTCTCCTAAACCGTACTTCGGAATCAAACGAACCACATATCAAAACGAAGCTCGTAACATGAACTATCTAATCATGGCAATGGTCAAAACCTAGCTGTGAGTTCACGGGTCCTAATGTTAAGAGCAAAAACAGTCTAAAGTAAATCGGACATTACGACGGCTATGTTTACGCGATTACCAAATTTTAAACTACTCCAATCAACCACAAATCAACCCATAACCACCCATACCACCAAACTTCATCCAAACCTTACTAACTCAGTCCATAACCTCATGATTTTTCCAACTTATTCAATCTCAAACAAGAGCTACTAATTATACTTAAGGTTCATCAACCAACAACCAAGATTTATAACCCAAAATCATTATAATTCCATCCAAACTATAAACATACAAGAATCATGCTCTCATGAACTATAACAAACAAAACCAAACCTAATACTCAAAGTAAAGTTAGGGTTTGGAGAGGTTATACCTTCCTTGGAGAGTGGAGAATCACTTAGGAAGCCTTAAATAACCACTAACTATCTTTACTAAGCTTGGATCTTGAAGAAAACATAAGAAAACACAAAGTTAGTTTCTTGAAAACACTATTCATCAAGAACTTAGATGAATTGATTAGCTATGTTAAACATGGAATATTGAGCTTAAACTTATGGCTCATCTTAGTTATGAATTATAGAAGCTAAAGAAACAAACCTCTTGAATTATGAAGGTGTGTAGCTTGATTTTTTGAAATTTTCTCCTTTGTTTTTCATGGAAAAGCCGAGAGCAAAGAGTGGGGGAAGAAGAAAATGTTTTTGTTTTGGTTGCTTTTGATTTTTGTGTTTGTTTTGCTTGTTAATTAGGTTGTTACCATCGTAAATATTGTGTGGCTCACAATCATCCAACAACACACTTGTTTGGTCATGCTTATGTCACCATGTGATGTCACCCTCCCTCCTTTGTCCTCTTCTCATTGGTTTGATGACATCATCCCCACTAATCTCTTTGATTAGCTTTTAATTATTTGGCTAATGACCGCTGATCTGTTATACGGTTCGCTTAACTTTCGTTTTCGTTTATCGTTTGAGGGATCATACCCGGGATCTTATTACTTGGGTTCCCTTAACCTTTCTCAATACATTATATTCCTTTTATGATCCTCTCTCATAATCCTTGAATTTAAATCCTTTTAATCATGTTACCTTATACTCAATTCTCTCGGTATCTGGTGGATTTTCGGGAAAAATCAAAGTGTTCGGAATTGGATTCTGACGATCTTTACATACACTTATATACCATATAGAGTACTAATAAAATCTCAGAATATCAATAACAGAACCCCTACATAGTGTGGCATGAAAAGTTTTCTTATTCAGAATAATCTGCAAAATCACTATTCATAAGGGTTTCAAAAATTTCCAAAAATTGGGGTTATTACAGGCGATCTTTAGTCCATTTTCTTTGTAGATGAAGAGGCCTCATTGTTGTCTTGATGCGTGACTGAGTTTTGATTATGAGAAACTCCCCCTGAATTTGTGAATCTTTGATTTAAGAAAGGGGTACTTTCTATAGGTGATCTGTTCTGACTCTCAGCTTCTCTCATTGTTCTGACAGATGATGCACTTTGTATCTCGACGAATGAAGCTGATTGTATTTCGACGGATAAGGCAGTTTGTCTCCCGACCGATGAAGCATTTTGTAACTCAACAGATGTTGAATTTTGCGCTTCATTAGTTGTAGATTTTTCTACATTATCCTTAGTCACTGTTTCTTAATCACTTTCATCATCACTCTCATCACTAACCATCTCCACATTATCAAACTTGAGGCTTTCATGAAAATCTCCATCTTGCAGTCCTTCAATCTTTTTATCATCAAACACAACATGTACTGATTCCACAATAATGTTGGTTCTTAGATTGTAGACTCTATATGCTTTTCCCACAGCATATCCAACAAAAATTCCTTCATCTGCTTTAGCATCAAACATTCCATGTTGATCAGTTTGATTCCTTAAGATATAACATTTGCAGCCAAAGACATGAAGAAAATTTAGAGTTGGCTTTGTTGGGAACCACGGACTTAGGGTGTTACTACGTTTTACGATAAAGATTACGAAAAGAGGATTACCTTGTTAATGGTTGATTCCACGCTCTTCTATTGTATTCCCAAATTCCCTTGAGCGAAGTGTGGCCTCCGTCTTCTCAAGTTATCCTCTCTTCTTGCTCCTTGGTGGCTACAATATGTTTTCACATAATTCCAAGCAAGAAGAGAATAAGAATATATATAGGCTACAATAGGGACCATGGATAATTAGGTTGGGCCTTCTAATTACATCTTGAGCCTAGCCCAATGTAATTAAATATTAATTCAATCCACTAAAGAATTAATATTTGCACTACCTTTCCTAATACCGTAATTTAATTAATTCGGTTCCAATATTATTTGCTTATTAAATTCCCCATGTTTAAAATATCATATATCCATTAATTAAATAAATTACTGATAATTTATTTAATTAATATCTTTTATCCTTGATCATCCACTCAACCTTTATTTAATTATGCCAGAATAAATTCCACCTGCAGGGTTTCACATAATTAAATCTTTTTGAGCTTTCAAGGGGACATCATTAACCCAAATATTATCAGGACATGGATTCCTTCAATAAATAATATCCACCATGTATATAATTCCATCACCCAAAATATAATGATATAATTCAAAAGAATTATTTCATATATAAATCAAAGCATGTAAATAATATACACGTGTCAATTACTATTTCCGGATTAAGAACCTAAGCATTAATAATAACATAGAATCTTAGTTCTCCTTCTTAATCAGTATTAAGGGAACAATTCTAAATTTGATCCTGTTCAATATACACAAAGTATACTAGTATTATTTATTAGTCAATATAAACTAATCTAAATAATACTACAGCCATACCAGTGGATTGTCCAACACCACATGTGCTGTGAACCTTATTATATTATATAACCGTTTTTAACAATCTAATATTATGTATCCCATTTGATACTAGATTGTTCACAATATATAATATTAGATAACATGTAAACATTCAAATGATTCTCAAATAAACTGGCCAGAAATAAATGTACATACTTCAAATAAATATTTTCAGTATACACTAACAATCTCCCACTTATACTCAAAATATTCTATGTGTATATCAGTGTTTATTTAATCCACTATTACATAAAAATCTATGTGTCCATCCATCTGACTCCTATCACTTCCACATGCTTGTCAAAAACCTTGATTGGCAAGCTCTTTGTGAAAGGATCTGCTCGGTTGTCTTCTGATGATATGTGAGCCACAACTATATCCCCTCGCTTTACGATTCCTCGTATGAGATGATACTTATGTTCAATATGTTTAGCTGCTTTGTGGTCTCGCGGTTCCTTTAAATTTGCCACAGCACCAGTGTTATCACAATACACCGTCAAGCTCCTAGGCAAATTAGGTACCACATCTAAGTCCAAAAGGAAGTTCCTGAACCATACAGCCTCCTTGGCAGCCTCAGAGGCCGCCACGTACTCGGCCTCCATGGTGGAGTCTGCAATGTATTTCTGCTTTACACTCCTCCATATAACGGCTCCACCTCCCAAAGTAAAAACATATCCCGAGGTTGATTTCCTCTTATCCCTATCTAATTGGAAATCTGAATCAGTATATCCCAAAGGAAATAGATCTGAGGCCTTGTAAATTAACATATACTCCTTAGTCCTTCTCAGGTACTTGAGTATAGTTTTTACTGCACTCCAATGTTCCTGACCTGGGTTCGACTGATATCTACTAACCATGCCTACAGCAAAGCAGATGTCAGGCCTCGTACATAACATAGCATACATTAAGCTTCCACATGCTGAAGCATAAGGAACTGCTTTCATGCTCTCTATATCCTTAGGTGTCGAAGGACACTGCTTCTTAGATAGAGCAACTCCATGTTTAAAAGGTAGAAAACCTTTCTTAGAGTTCTGCATGTTAAAACGAGCTAATACTTCATCAATGTAGGGCTCTTGAGATAAAGCCAACATCCTTTTCTTGCGATCCCTTATAACTTTGATCCCAAGGATGTATGCCGCTTCACCTAAGTCCTTCATGTCAAATTGTTTGAACAACCATGCCTTTACTGATGACAACATCTCAATATTGTTTCCAATGAGTAAAATATCATCTACATACAGTACTAGAAAAACCACTCCATTACCTTCACTTCTCTTATACACGCACGATTCGCTTGGACTTTGATCAAATCCATATGACTGGACTGCCTGATCAAAACGAATATTCCAGTCTCTAGAAGCTTGTTTAAGTCCATAAATAGACCTCTTAAGCTTACATACCAGATGCTATTGGCCTTCCTTAATGAATCCTTTTGGTTGCTGAATATAGATGGTTTCTTCAAGACTTCCATTAAGAAAAGCTGTCTTGACATCCATTTGCCAAATCTCATAATCGAGATGAGCTGTTATAGATAAAAGAATACGGATTGACTTAAGCATGACTACCGGTGAAAAGGTTTCCTCATAATCGATACCTTCTTTCTGAGTATACCCTTTCACAACAAGTCTTGCTTTCCAGGCTTTCACCTTTTTATCTAATCCCCTCTTTTTCTTGTAGATCAACTTACATCCAATAGGTTTTATACCTTTGGGTGGTTCCACGAGCTCCCAGACCTGATTAGAATACATTGATTCTATCTCAGATTTCATCGCCTTTTGCCAAAGATCTGCATCTTTGTCTTGTGCTGTCTCTTCGTATGTACAGGGATCATCATCATGTTCACCAGAGACCAAGTCTGAAGACTCACCCAAAAACATGAATCTATCAGGCTGTTGAACAACCCTCCCACTACGACGAGGCACTGGTGCGGTATTAGTGACAGGTTGTACATTATGTTGTGGTTGTTCTACTTGTACTACAGCTTCATGGGTATTATTTGTCCCTCCCACTAGTTCCTCTAAAATGACACTACTCATGGGTTTGTGATTCATTATATATTCCTCCTCTAAGAATCTTGCATTGGTGCTAACAATGACATCCCGATTCTTTGGACTATAAAATAAATATCCTTTCGTTCCCATGGGGTAGCCTACAAACAACCTTACTTCTGTACGAGATTCTAACTTAGTCGTGTTCTTGTTTAGCACATGTGCTGGACAACCCCATATTCGAATATGTCTTAGACTCGGTTTATCCCCGGTCCACAATTCTAAGGGGGTTTTAGGAACCAACTTAGAAGGTACTAAGTTCAGAAGATAAGCTGTTGTCTCTAAGGCATGTCCCCAAAACGACTTGGGTAAATCCGAATAACTCATCATTGATCTAACACTCTTTAAAAGAATTTGGTTCCTTCTCTCTGCTACACCGTTCTGCTGGGGTGTGCCTAGTGTAGTTAACTGGGATTCTATCCCATTTTCTGATAAATATTCCCTAAATTCTCCAAGCAAGTATTCGCCACCACGATCTGATCGTAGTGACTTGATACTTTTATTAAGTCGCTTCTCCGTTTTAGCTTTGTACTCTTTGAACTTATCAAAGCACTCAGACTTACGGTGCAACAAATAAACGTACCCATATCTAGAATAATCATCAATGAAAGTGACGAAATATTCATAACCACCTCTTGCTTGGATATTCATGGGTCCACATAAATCAGAGTGAACCAATTCTAACAGTTGTTTGGCTCTATTCCCTTTTGCCTTGAAAGGCCTATTAGTCATTTTACCTTCCAAGCAGGATTCACAAACTGGAAATGGCTCCACTGCCAATGAGCTTAAAGGCCCATCTACTACCAGTCTTTGAATCCTCCTCAAGTTAATATGACCTAATCTCAAGTGCCAAAGATATGTTTGGTTCAAACTAGAAGGTTCCTTTCTTTTAGTAGAGTTAGAAGATGTGTTGTTCAATTCCCTAAATTGCAGTTGCAGTGCAGGTTGACTAGGATTAATTATATACAAATTGTCTTGAAATGTACCAGAACATATAATTCGTTTATTCATCATAATAGAAACATTATGATCCAAACAAACATTATAACCATCCAAAGCAAGTTTAGAAACCGAAATTAAATTCCTTCTAAAAGAAGGTACATAAAGACAATTGTTCAAAACCAAAATCCTATCAGAACCAAAAGATAAATGAATAACTCCTACTGCAACTACTGCTACTTTCGTAGCATCTCCCATGAACACGTATATCTCACCATCTCTAAGCATTCTGGATAGTTGGAACCCCTGCATAGAATTACAAACATGATCAGTGGCTCCTGTATCTACACACCAAGTGCTCGTAGATATAGCCGCTATAAATGTTTCTGTAACTAGAGAAAGAGACATACCAGTATTGTTTGTCTTCTTAGGAAGAGGACAATCCTGTTTCCAGTGACCTGACTGTTTGCATCTGAAGCACTTTCCCTTAGGCTTTTTCACACCACCCTGAACTCCCACTGTCTTCACAGCTTTTTGTGTCTAAGCCTTTTTCTTCTTCTTAATACCTTTCGGCTTAGAGGAAGAACCTTTCTCAGCCGCATTCACTTGAACACTCTGCCGAAATAATCCTTCAACTGCCTGAAGTTCTGTCAGCAGTTCCGCGAGACTATACTGCCTCTTGTTCATGTTGTAATTCAAGCGGAACTGCTCAAAACTCTTGGACAAGCTCATAAGGATAATGTCAATCTGGGTTTCCCCGTCAAGTTCAGCACCAAGGATCTCTATCTCATTCAGATGCGACATCATCTTGAGAACATGATCCCTTACAGGTGTGCCTTCAGCCATCTGAGTGTTCATTAAAGCCTTCATGGCTACTTGCCTAGCAGCCCTATTCTGATCTCCAAAAAGTTCCTTGAGATTAAAGAGCATATCTGAAGCAGTGGCCATAGACTGATGCTGATGCTACAAAACACCCGACATTGCTGCCAGAATGTAACATCGCGACATCTCATCAGCCTTAATCCATCGTTTATAATACTCTTTCTCATCTTCAGGAGCATCAGCAGCAGGCTGTTCAGGCTTGGGTTCATAAGTGCAAAACTTGTACTCCTCAGCAGTCAACACAATGTCCAAATTTTGTTTCCATTCAATATAGTTAGGTCCAGTAAGTTTGTTATCCTTAAGTATGGTGAATAGTGGATTAAAGCCTATTTTATCCTGAGAATCATGCATAAAAATATCACATAAATAAGGGTGCATTAATTATTAAGATCTAAATTATTAAAATTTAATGCACTAACATCTAAACATCATAAGCTTCTGGTACGCCACGATGTGTGACATGTATACCACCTAATTTTGTTTAAATGTTACTTCGGTCCTATTACTAAACAATATGCCACGTTGGGGTGGACTATATTATTTTTCATAGCTAAGTGTATACCATCATCAAATCTTAAATTATTCGAAATCTATGGAACTTGGTACGCCACGATGGGTGGCGTGTATACCTTCCAATATTCGTAATTTTGCCTTGAATAGAATACTTCAATTCAATATTCATCAATGGTTTGATTTCCAGGTAGTGGAGGAGTCACATCGGTCTCGCTTAAAACCCACAGCCTTACAAGTTCGATGAACCCGTTTTTGACAAAATCGCCCCAAATCAGAAATAAAGAAAATCCGTGTTTATTTCTTTCAAAATTTATTAATTTAAGAAGTTTGTTCTAGTAATTTCTATAACATTCTAGACACCACAAATTACATGTCACGATGGGTGACGTATATATAATTTATATTCGTCTTTATGTTAAATTACCTACAACCAATAATGGAGACCATGGGATTTAATTTCATATTAATTCCCTCTCCCACTTAGAATTTTTTTTATTAAAATTGAGGAATTTTAAAATTAAATGGGGCCCTATGTTGTTATAATTATGTCTAATCATGCATTCAAAATACACACATAATTTTAGCAACATATAATATTTAATTAAAGCAATAAATAAATTTTATGTCCATGTCGTCCTAATTAAGTTAAACATGCAATTTTAAAAGAATTACACACATAATTAATGACACACATAATCAATAAATTAAAGCAATAATTAAAATTTAATGGAAAAAATTAAAATAAATTTTCCACTATTATGGCCCTTGAAAAAAATACCAGCTCTAAAAAAAATCTGCCCCAAGCGCGCCCCGAAGCCCCCAGCAGCCCCAGCAGTCCCAGCTGCCGCAGCAGCCCCGGCAGCCCCGACAGCCCCCGCAGCCCCGATAGTCCCAGCTGCCGCAGCAGCCCCAGCAGCCCCAGCAGCCCCAGCAGCCCCAGCAGTCCCAGCGGCCGCAGCGTGCGCGCGCCTGTTGCTTTTCTGTGAGTTTTGTTTTGATTTTGTTTGATCCAAACATCAACAACAGCCCCTTGTAATTGCACAGCGGAACAAAAAACTACCGGAATTGATTTCCGATCGCACATAACTATTACAAAATACCCGGAACAATTACAAAAAAAATAGATCTAATACAAAACTAATTTTGTAAAATCTATTCTAACACGATCAACCCTCGTGTAAATTACAACCACGATTAAACCAGGTGGAAACCAAAACAAAAATTAACCATGATTAAACCACGTGGGATCCAAACACATAATTAAAATATACATGGCCATAATAGTGGATTAACAACCTGCATCAAAACCAATACAAGCAAAACACTATATACACGCATATATAATTACGACATGGACATTATATCATAAAACGTAGAACCCATTACCAGGCTCTTGATACCAATTGTTGGAAACCACAGACTTAGGGTGTTACTACGTTTTACGATAAAGATTACGAAAAGAGGATTACCTTGTTAATGGTTGATTCCACGCTCTTCTATTGTATTCCCAAATTCCCTTGAGCGAAGTGTGGCCTCCGTCTTCTCAAGTTATCCTCTCTTCTTGCTCCTTGGTGGCTATAATATGTTTTCACACAATTCCAAGCAAGAAGAGAATAAGAATATATATAGGCTACAATAGGGACCATGGATAATTAGGTTGGGCCTTCTAATTACATCTTGAGCCTAGCCCAATGTAATTAAATATTAATTCAATCCACTAAAGAATTAATATTTGCACTACCTTTCCTAATACCGTAATTTAATTAATTCGGTTCCAATATTATTTGCTTATTAAATTCCCCATGTTTAAAATATCATATGTCCATTAATTAAATAAATTACTGATAATTTATTTAATTAATATCTTTTATCCTTGATCATCCAATCAACCTTTATTTAATTATGCCAGAATAAATTCCACCTGCAGGGTTTCACATAATTAAATCTTTTTGAGTTTTCAAGGGGACATCATTAACCCGAATATTATCAGGACATGGATTTCTTCAATAAATAATATCCACCATGTATATAATTCCATCACCCAAAATATAATGATATAATTCAAAAGAATTATTTCATATATAAATCAAAGCATGTAAATAATATACATGTGTCAATTACTATTTCTGGATTAAGAACCTAAGCGTTAATAATAACATAGAATCTCAGTTCTCCTTCTTAATCAGTATTAAGGGAACAATTCAAAATTTGATCATGTTCAATATACACAAAGTATACTAGTATTATTTATTAGTTAATATAAACTAATCTAAATAATACTACAGCCATACCAGTGGATTGTCCAACACCACCTGTGCTGTGAACCTTATTATATTATATAACCGTATTTAACAATCTAATATTCTGTATCCCATTTGATACTAGATTGTTCACAATATATAATATTAGACAACATGTAAACATTCAAATGATTCTCAAATAAACTGGCCAGAAATAAATGTACATACTTCAAATAAATATTTTCAGTATACACTAACAGGCTTCCTGTTCTTGAACAATTGGTAGGGTGTCATGCACTTTGCTTGATTAATCAGAGAGATATTCTGTGTGTATCAGGCAGTATTAATAGCTTCAGCCCAAAAATATATTGGCAACTTTGATTCTTCAAGCATTGTCCTTGCAGCTTTAATAAGAGATTTGTTCTTTCTTTCCACTACTCCATTCTGTTGTGGAGTTCTTGCTATAGAAAAGTCATGCATAATCCCATTCTCTTCACAAAATGATGTCATCACAAAATTCTTGAACTCAGTTCCATTGTCACTCCTGATTATTCTTACTTAAAGTCAGGATGATTGTTGACTTGTCTTATATGATTGATGATGATTTCACTAGCTTCATCTTTAGACTTTAGAAAATATGTCCAAGAGAACTTTGAGAAATCATCCACTAGGCAAAATCTCTTTCTTGAGATAGACAACACATTGACTAGTCCAAACAAATCTATGTGCAATAATTGTAAAGGTTCTTCAATTATTGAATCAAGCTTCTTTCTGAATGATGCTTTGATCTGCTTTCCTTTCTGGCAGGCATCACACAATCCATCCTTAGTAAACTCCACTTAAGGAATACCTCTAACCAGCTCTTTCTTGACAAGCTCATTCATGGTCTTGAAGTTTAGATGGGACAACTTCTTGTGCCATAGCTGTAATATCCCATATTTTCAAATATTATTATTATTATTAGGAATTGTTTATGTGATTTTTATGTGAATTTTGGTGAATTATCTAATAATTGGAATTGATGTTTGGGTGTTTATATGTGATATTCTTTGAGTATTTTAATTTTTATATGTTCAGAATAAAATATAGATAATTGTGGTATTTTTCTCGTAATTTTTGGAACGTTATATGATTTTATAATGATTTATGAATTATTAATTATTTTCTGAATAATTACAAAATTATTTTATAAAGCCGGGAATCGTCTAACTTCATCCGTTTTTGCGTTTTTACAACCCGAAACTCTTCCGAAAACTTCTTCCTAACCTAATCTGGTAATTCTGGACATTTTCCGTATTTTGACTTTTTCGTTCCAGATTACGGTTTGACCCGTGCGCGTCCCGACGCAATATTTTCGATACGATAATCGTTTCGGTAGATCAATAAAACCCGTATTCTCGAGAGACGGGATATTTTTTACATTATTTTCTCATAGGGTGTTTTATAAAAAGTCCAGTTTTGATAATTATCCAATTATGGTATTTCATTTTATCGTTTTTATAGTTATTTAGCGGCTAAGTAATCTATTTTCGGATCGTTTTGCAGTTACTTAGCGGCTAAGCAACAAATTTATCAATCCAATATGATCCAACGCGTACCAATATTCTATAAGTATAAATAGCTTTTTTATTTATTAATAATTATTATTAAAAATTAGTTTTATTTTTATTTTTTTTCAGAAAATCAGATTTTCTTTCCAAAATTAGGAATTAGGGTTCATGGTGCTCTTGGAATCAATCAATGATTTTGAGATGATCCGGGAACCAAATAGTGTCATATTTGTAATCAATTTGATGCTCTTGACAAGCTCTATCTAATTCTATCAACAAAACACTTCTCAGGTTCGTTAAATTCAAAATCCGATTTTAGGGTTCTTGTTCGGATTTAGGGCTTTTTGATTTAGAGATTTTTGAATGACTTTGATGATTGGGATAGTTTGGTTATGTGATTTGCAATTGATTTATGCTATTAATTGATACGTTGTACTTCTAGAAATGGTCAGCCGAGTTCATGAAATTTTTAAAGTTTTAATTCGATTTCTTGGGTTGATTCTTAATGTTCTGATGTTATAAATTACTGTGTTAGACTCCTGGGATTATAAGCTTTAATTTCATATATGAATCGTTGAATTTGGTTGAGGATTCGATTGAATCGAAGGTCGGCCGGAAAAACCACCGTTTCCGTTCGTCGATTCATCGGAAAGGGGTTACAGGCTATTGTTGATGATTATTGTTGTGTTGTTGAGGTTCTGGATGTTGTGGGAACGAATTCGTTACATAAAACAGAAGAAACGGTACTAATTGGGCTCGTTTTGAATCTCGTTGGAGATTCGCCGGATTCCAGGCCGTCGCCGGAATCTGGTGATTCTTCGGTAGGGTTCTTCATGACCCGATTGTGTTCTAAGTGACCCGCCTGTAACCCGAATTTAACCCGCTTTTAATCCAAAAAACCCCCAGACACCGATTTCAATTCTGTTTATGCAGAGTTTATTTTAAAAATAATTCAAATTTTTTTTCTTATTTACAAAAATTCATTTTTTTATTATGAAAATCATTATTTTAATTCTGAAAAATTATCTTTAATTCAAAAATTAATCCAAATTATTTAGTTAATTTTAGTTGATAAATAATTATTTAATTAGTCAATTAATTTAAATATTAATTAATTAATTAATTTAATTAGTTATTAATTAATTAATTAATTAATTAATTAGATTTAATTATTTATTTTGATTTAAAAATTCCGAAAAATAGTTTCAAACTTTAAAATATTATTTTCAATTATTTTCCAGGCTCCATAATTCTTATAAAATTATTTTCGGGTATTCGAGCCACATTATTTAATTATAAAATGATTCGGAGTCCAATTTTTATTCCGAAAAATGTTCAAAAATTCATAATAAATAAACCGTTCGCCCGTTTAATACGAAACGAACGCGTATAGACTCAAAAAAATATTCCGCTTTCATTAAAAATACTTTCGAGACCTAAATCCTTTTGTTTCGAAAGGTCGCTTGTTTTACAAGTTATTCCGAGTCAAGTTTTTGATCGATAAATCATATTTTTGGCCCGATTTCAGTTTTAAACGTACCGAGTCGACCCTTTTGACGAACCGAGTCATATGTGATATGAATTATGTGATACATGAGTTATGTGCTTATGTGCTATGTGAATTACAAGTGCATATGTGGATTAAGAGTCCTGTGTTTATCTGTTATATTTATGTGTGGACTATCGTATGGGTAGACAATAGGATTTTGACGCGCAGTTCGTCGAGTGATTATCGATTAGACGATTAAAGCTATATCTTTTAATTATAGATGTGAGTCTTTCAAGATGACCAGGACCAGATGGTATGAATGAAGACTGTAGTTGATTATAATGGAATATTGTATTGCAGCACTGCATGGGCAGTAGGCCAAAGAATTAGTAGAATAAAGACGGTGATGCTTTGAGACAGAATGTCAGAATAGATGCATTTTTGTGAGTGTGACTAACTGCTAAAACCCAAAGGCAAGTATCCCTATCATCACTTATTGTTCAAGTGATATTTATTTTGAATCTTATCATGCAAGTATTGCTTTCCCTATTCTCAGTTTAGAATTGATAAATGTTTTACATATCGCTAAATTAAATAATTCCGTTTATGCAAGTATTCTTCCGCTATTCTATGTTTAGAGTAGCTACGTGATTTTACTTATCCAATTATCGAATTTATAAATGTTTTGGATTTTGAGAAAAGTGATTTGGTTGCGAATTATAAATCCGATAATTGGATAAGTAAAATCACGTTGCTACTCTGAATATAGAATAACGGAAGAATACTTGCATAAACGGAATTATTTATTTTAGCGATATTTTGGATTTTGAGAAAAGTGATTTGGTTGCGAATATCCCTACCCAAGAATTGGTGAATACAATTATTTCGGGTATCAATTATTATGACCTCATTTCAATAAAAGGTTTTAAGATTGGATCATAATTGCGTAAGTGACCGGGACGGACGGTCCAGCAGAGGGCTATTTCTAAGTGCCATATGGAACATTATGACATAATTTTTTGCCACAGGCAGGTATATTGCATTTTGTTTGAGTACTCGTGTTTTTGGAGTCACGTTTCTATGAATCATGACCTTGTGCTATCATACGGGCTGATCAACATGTGATAGTATGTCCGTCGGAGGATGATCCTAATCTAAATTATCATATCGTTTTTGATATTCATAGAATAAATGATTTATCTACTGTTTCTGTTTTGGAATAAGAGTGAATTGTGGTTTTGATTCAGATTCTGATTTATGGTGATACTTACGTGGTTGTTAAATATCAAAGGTGGTATTAGTATAGATGATTGATGTTGACTTCCCTATTTTAGCGCGGGTAGGTTGTGAGCATCAAAGTTCGTATTAATATCTAATTTGATATGACAGCAAAATAAGTATCAATATCAAGAGTTCGGTTTTGAGTAAAGTTTATGATTCAATCCATAATCATTGTTTCTTGATTATTATTGTTTATGATATTTCCGTAAACACTGGTTTACAAGTTTGATTCTTGTCAAGATTCAAAGTATTGCTGAAGCATTTCGCTCAAAAATATCAAAATGGTTTTTGAATACGATTAAGGAATCAATTATGGGGTTCCTCAACTAGAATTTTATGAATTAGCAATTATGATTTTTAAATGTTCTGCTCTAATGCAGATGTCAGTTTTATATCAAAATGACCCTATATATGCTATAATGATCTTGCTGAGCATTTCTTTCGCTCATACTTACCTGTTTTTAAATTTAACCTCTAATGATGATTAGCTTGCGCTGTTTAGCTGGGTAATTCGAGGAAGCAAAGAAGAAGCTCTTGGGAGGTGATTGGTCCAGGGTTCGCGAACTAGTGTAAGTTTTATTGTATAAAGTTGTTTATATTATATTATATTATAGTTGTGTATTTTATTTGGGCCTAGTATACTTCATTTCGAAGTTATACCAGTGGGTTTAGTTTTGAGTTGGAATTTATTGACAAGAATTTGAAAAGAAAGTGAAAAATTTATTTGTGGAATTTAGAATTCTTGTTTCTAGAACTGTAACCTTAAAAGATTTTGGATTAGTTGGGGTCATTTATATTAAATATCTTCCGCTGGCATTTATTTATTGATTTAACAGGTTGATTTGGATTGAGGTTTCATAGTGATAACCAAATCCCTTGACCCCGGATTTGGGGGCGTTACAATAGCCAACTTTCATCTTGACTTGCTTTACTGAGAAGACAAGTGACTGATTCTGTATTAGATGAGTTGAAATCAGCTAAGTACATATTTCCTTTTCTCACTCTGGTGAGAACCACTTTGTTGCTCTTTTAGTTTGTCACAACACAGGCTTCTGAATTGAAAGTAACTAAGTTGCCCTTATCACAAAGCTGGCTGATACTCAACAAATTATGCTTGAGATCATCCACCAGGGCAAATTTTTCAATGATTACATTATCTTTTGAAATCAAGCCACATTTGTAATAACCCCAATTTTTCGAAATTTTTGAAACCCTTATGAATAGTGATTTTGCAGATTATGCTGAATGAGAAAACTTTTCATGCCACACTATGTAGGGGTTCTGTTATGGATATTCTGAGATTTTATTAGTACTCTACATGGTATATAAGTGTATGTAAAGATCGTCAGAATCCAATTCCGAACACTTTGATTTTTCCCGGAAATCCACTACATACGGAAAGAATTGAGTATAAGGTAACAGGATAAGAAGGATTTAAATTAAAGAATTATAAGAGAGGATCATAAAAGGAATATAATGTATGGAGAAAGGTTAAGGAAACCCAAGTAATAAGATCCCGGGTATGATCCCTTAAACGAGAAACGAGAACGAAAGTTAAGCGAACCGTATAACAGATCAGTGGTCATTAGGCAAACCATTAGAAGCTAATCAAAGGGATTAGTGGGGATGATGTCATCAAACCAATAGGAAGAGGACAAAGGAGGGAGGGTGACATCACTTGATGATGTAAGCATGACATGCGGGGGGAGGAAGTGTGGTTGAATGATAACCACACAAAATCAAGGTTAATTAGGTAATTAACCTAAAACAAATCAAAATTCAACCAACCAAGCCAAACATTTCATTTTTCACCAAACAAAACACAAAACCCTCCATTTTCTTCATGAAGCTCTCGGCCCCTTTTCTTAAAAAATGAAGATCCAAGCTCCACCACTTACTATTTGGCAAGGTATTTATCTAAGCTTCCCCATGGATAGTTACATACTTCCTATAAGTTTAAGCTTCTAATTCCAAGCCAATCTTTTTTTATAAATCAAGGAAGAAGATGGTGAATAGTACTTCTTGAAATTAATTTTTGTGTTCTTGATTTCTTTGAAAGATCAAGCTTGTAGGAGGATAGATTAAGGCTTCCATGGGCATTCCAAGGATCTTTCATGGATTAAAAGCTTCAAGGAAGGTAAACTCTTCATGATCTTAGTCTTAAGCTTTGTTGTTTAGATTTCCTAATGTTTAGAAGATGGGTTAGTGTAATGGGTGTGTAATCATGTTTAAAGCTTGTTATGAGTAGTTTAGTTGATGAGAGGCATGATTATTGTGTGTTTAGAGATTGGTTGGTTTTGTGATATTTTTGGAGTTGGAAGTCTTGGTTATTAGTTAATGAACTTAAGTAAACTCTTAGTTCATAATTGAGAAATAAGTATGAATTGGTAATAATGAGTTGGTTGGGGCTGTTGTAATGTGATATGGATGGACTTTGATTGTATGAATGGATTGGGGTTGTTTGATGATTGAATTGGAATGGTATAAAATTTGGGAAATCGCGTAAACATAGCCGTCGTAATGTCCGATTTACTTTAGACTTCTTTTGTTCATAACATTAGGACCCGAGAACTCCCTACTAGGTTTTGACCATTGCCATGTTTAGATATTTCATGTTACGAGCTTCGTTTTGATATGTGGTTCGTTTGATTCCGATGTACGGTTTAGGAGGAACGGCCGTTTTAAGTAACGACGTTTCGCGAACGAAACATTACCCCTCGCCTTACTTTGAAACCTTGGTTAAGGACCTTAAATGACTAATTGGGGTAAGAAACAATTATGAAAAGTGGATTAGGCAGTTGGTAAGGTACTCGCGAAAGAATCGCCTTAAAACCCTTAATGGTTAATTTATTAAAAATGGTGGAGCCGAGGATACTCGAGCGACTTAAGTAAATCGTTAAGCGCGAAAACGAACATTAGGACTCTAAATGGTTAAAGTCTAGTTTCTTAAGCGACCAGGGTCTAATTCCGACTTATGTTGTTGTTCATAGGTTATCGGACCCACTCTAAGCTTAAGTCTATCCGGGGACACTCAGGCAAGTTTTCTACCCGTATAACTGTTGTTGTGATGTATATGTGTATATGCATGATCCTGCGATAAATGCATATTGGTTATTAGCAAATTCTTGCGATATATTGTTGCATGTGATATGGTATATATGCATGCCTGTTTCATATTCTTGATTTATATATCTGTTGGTTCAAATGCTTATAGTTGCATAATACCTATGCTAGAGATAAGCGGTATTTGAGTTTACCCTTAGTATAGGGGACCCAAAGGTGAACATATTTCTAAACTGGGAGTCGATGTTCCCGAGTATATTATATATATTTTATATATATATGGTTATAGTTTTCAAAACTATTAATCGAATAAGGTTTATTCGATAACTTTAACTTTATTTTATTTATTGAATATTATTTCGAATATTCACACGAGGAATTATGACTCCCTTTATTTTATTAATTAAAATATTATTTTGAATATTCATTCGAGGGCTTATGACTCCGTTTATTTTATTAATGAATATTATTTTGAATATTCATTCGAGGGCTTATGACTCCGTTTATTTTATTAATGAATATTATTTTGAATATTCATTCGAGGACTTATGACTCCGATTAATTGTTAATTAATATTCTTTATTTTATTAAAGAATAATGTGTCGGTAATCAAACTTACTTTTGATTATTCAAATAAAGATATTACTTTCGTATAAGTATATCTTTGGTTATTTAATAGTCAATTCAAGTATAAGTTTTACAACATCTACTTCAATTATTTTTATAAAGATTATTCTTTATGGGAATATTATTTAAATAATAATATTCAGATATTTTCTAATATATTGGGACTGATTTACTTTATTAAATCAGCATTACTCCAAACACTCTTTAAAGTGTTTTCGAGTCTTTAAAATGATTTTTAAAAGTTAGAGCGGATCCCAAAACTCATTTTTATATTTAAGATCCTCCTTTCGAAGGGGATTTAAATACTCGCTCAAAACCTGAGGGATCCGGCTCTGTGGTATGTTTTATATTCGCAACAAGGTTGCTGTCTTAATAAAAGAATTTTGATTACTTACCCAACACTCAGGAAGTAAAATTCTTGGAACAAGTTAATCCATTAACAGGCATCGCCTGGGAAATATCGGTGAGTTTTCCTTTCCAACTAGATACGACTTCTTGGTGGAGCCGTATCAACAAGTTTCTACTTGGGGAAAGGGGGGACGAGCTTTACGTTTCAGAGTCATGGATTTCATCTGAACTAGGAGTGGCGTAAGTGGTCGAGTGGCGTCGGCCCAGCCTTATTATATTGGCCCAAAATGGCCTGGAAGTTCCGCTAAGACGGTCCATTCCTTAGGATTCCAGTATTCGGTTGACAAGTAAATCCGACAGGTTCTCCTCTACATGTAGAAAATGGTGGGGTTGCACTACTGCGACTGACCATCGTGAGTGGTCTTCCTGGCGCGGCAAACTCCCGTAATGAGTTCATCATCCAATTGGATATTCCTGCAACACTACCCAGAGCACTTCGATAGAAAGGCTACGGTTGGGCGATTGTTGAGTGTTGGCAGGGTCAAGTTTTCAAAATGATGTGTGCATCAAATGAAGTATCTCATAACTTAATTTTATTTTGATGATATTTTAAAGATTGAATCTATTCAAGTATTATCTTGTAGTCTCATCTATGTGATGAACTTTTGAACTAATTATAACTTGAACGGTGGTAGTTCAAGTAGTATTTGGAAAAGATATAAGTATATTGGAGTATCTTGTAACTTCATCTTTTAAACTTATATCTAGTAAATGATTATCTTATGCATGTCAAAGATTTTCAGAAAAACATTGAGACAAGGTTAGATATATGAGATCACCTTGCAACGATAGTTTTATACAGTTATAAACTGGAACTCTGTGTATATTATGCATGGAAGAGGACTTCCAAGATTTTGAAAAGTATATATGTATATATACTGAATATTTTGCGACTTCATCGCATTAAGATATCAAACTTGGTTCATTTCTTTTGACCAAGACTTTCATGAGTACTATGAGAAGGCTCATATAATGTAAATCATTATACATATTATTTTGGTGGGCTTGCTGTTCACCCTTGCTTTCTTCTTTCATCACACAACAACAGATAGAAATGATGAACAGGACCAAGCTCCCAATTCGCGAGCGGATAGGAAACGTTCCGCAGTTTCCTATAGGTGTTGATGTCGCTGTAACTGAGGTAGGAACTACCACTAGGCTAGGCTTCAACTTTTGATGTACCAGATTTATGTATATTTATGAATTGTAATAATGGCAAAGAAATGTAAATTTATTCAGAAACCCTTTTAAGGTGTATTGGCATATAATTATGGAATAAAATGACTTGTGTTATTTTTTTGGGTATTCATCTCTGAGACTATAACTTGCGGTATGTGTGTTTATTGTGGGGTCACAGTACAGAGTAGTTGATTATTTATTAAGATTGGATGTTTTAAGGGAAATGGAACTCGTGACAACCCGGATCCCCGACCCCGGATTTAGGGGTGTTACAGAAGTGGTATCAGAGCTAAGCATTATAAACCTCAGAGATGATGTGACGTTAAGATAATAAATTCACTAAGATAATAAGAACTCTTGCCAAGTTCATAGTCGGACTACCTAACGTAGTACCGACTGTTAAAACCCTTATGGGAACCCTTATAAATATCGTGATAGAAGAATAGTTCGTTATCGTATATGGTAGCGGGGTACCGAACCCTGAGGTTGAGGAGTAACAGCGCGATGATGTTTTATTACTTATTGGAGATCAGATTATGGATCTGAAAGAGCGTCCTAACGCGGGACCGGATGATGTTCATATTGAGGATGTAGTGGTTGAGGATGTTGTCCTAGAAGGGATAGTTGCTGAGGAGGATCCCATGGAGGATCCTGACAAGAATGAATAAAGGACCACTGATGAATTGATGACCATGGTTAGGTCGACTACCAGAGGTAGGATTGGTCGATCACTACCGGAGGTTCGTTCAAGTTTGTAAAGATAGTAGCCCCCTTTAACGTGGCTTACTCATAAGACTGAGAAGTTCGAATGGACAGAGAAATGCGAGAACAGCTTTCAAGAACTGAAGCAAAGGTTGGTGACGGCCCCTATGCTGGCGTTGCCGGATGGAAAAGGAGATTTTGTGAAGTGTAGTGACGCTTCGCACAAGGGCTTAGGGTGTGTGCTTATGCAGCACGGTAAGGTAATCGCGTACACGTCAAGACAATTAAGGGAATATAAAATTCCATATCCCCACCCATGAGCTTGGGCTCATGGCAATAGTTTTGCCCTAAAGATTTGAGGCACTACTTGTATGGAGAGAAGTGCGAGATTTACATAAGCCATAAGTGCTCTAGTACATTTTCACGTAGAAAGAGCTCAACATGCGCCAGAGGAGATGGTTAGAACTAATCAAGGACTACGATTAAAAGATTCTTTATCATCCAGGGAAAGCCAAAATGGTGGCTAATGCCCTTAGTATAAAAGAGAGACTCAAGATAATAATGTCTTTGGGAGAGTTTATAAGAGATTTTTAGAAAATGGAAATAGAAGTGAAGGTAACCGGAGCCGGTACCGAAAAGCTGTTTGAGATTGCAATACAGACCGAATTATCGGAAAAGAACATATTATGCCAGAAAAAGTGATGAATGAAGGCAGAGAGCCAACAAATAGATATGAGATTAATACCGAGAAAGATGATAAGGGAATAATGAGGTATTCCTATAGAATTTGGGTTCCAAATGTTCAAGAGCTTAAAGATGAGATCTTAGATGAAAGTCATAGTTCAAGGAATAAGATTAAGGGCAAACCCTGAATGTGATAGTCAGGGAGGACGCCATCAAGATAGAAGGAACCCATAACATAATGAAGTGGAAAATGAGGATTTTAACGTATAAGATAACCCCAAGTATGGGAGAAGGATGAAACATTTCATACTAAGGAAACAGAAAGCCGAGTAAGGAAAGGAGACCCGAGACGGTACTCCTATACGGCAATTCATGGACCTGTCTAAAAAGAACTTAGACTATTATCCCCAACCACCACCTTGAGGAAACAATGCGGTATGAAATTCTTTCATGACCTTTAAATCGCTAAGCTCTCAGAGTTCCAAGGAACAGGTTGACCCAGTCGGGGCAAGAGCCTGGCTAAAGGAAATATAGGAATCATTTGAGATTCTAAATGATTGACGAATCACAAAAGACTGTTTTTGTCACTTACCCTCCTAAGAGAGAGGCCACCCGCTGGTGAAAGGCCAAGGAAGGCACGGAGCAAGAGATTATAATAAACTGATTTAAGTTCAGTCAATTGTTTTCAGGAAAGTACTTCCCAAGGTTATGGAGATAGTGTAAAAGCTTTAGAGCCAGAACAAAGGCAGAAGAGTATGATGAATTATGAATCTAAGTTGTAAAAGTTGTCAAGATTCGTTTTGAGGACACGAATCCAGAATGACGGGATGTTTGAAATCAATGCTTATGTTGTGTTGGTTCATGAAATAATGATAAGAGAAAGGAAAATAAAAAGAAACTGAAGTGGAAAGGAATATAAAGGCAATAGAGTTTGAGGAATGATAAGGGAGTTGGGTATGAGGAAACCCTAAAGACTCATAGCAATAGAAATAGAAAAGTATGTAATCGTCAGGATGATGGTGATTCACCATGAGTTAAATTGATGGTTGAAGGAATAAGAGATATATATATTGTACCCCCTTTAAGTTGGGAGGATTCGAGGAAACCTTGAGATAGTTCGAAGGATAAATAATGAGACGCGGATAGACTGAGGAGACAAGGAAGTAAGAAATTAGGAAAATTGGATGAAGGAAGTGACCTTCAAGAATGTGAAGTGTAAGATCGGTGGCTTGATATCCAGAAAGGGAGACGCCAGGTATGAAAGATATCCCAACATTGAGTTGACTGTTGAGATAAACAACAAAAATAAATAAGGAATTATTAAGAAGAGGTTCTCGTTGAACACGACCAATATCTTCCGGAACATCCATGTTATCATTACCAAATCAGGAAAGAAAAGCGGATGACCATTGTTATCTTTTGGAGGCCATATGGATTGACCTCAATTTGAATAAGGATGCTATTATGAAATTAGGTATAGACTATCGAGGTGGGAATGATGAATAAGATAATCTATCAAGGATATATGACTTGATTTATCCATGGAAGGATGCATGTACCTTTTTAAAGGTGGAATTAAGGATAGAACATTGGTAACTTAAAACGAATCCTAGGGGAATACATAAAGGTTGGCATTTCACCCTTAATAGGGACATCATGAGTTTTGACAGTATGAATTGGAAAGGATTAAGGTAATAACAACCTTTAAGGATCAGTGGAGAAATTTTTCAGAAGTATGTAAACAATGATTCTGGTATTAATAAATGGTATCTTGATATGCCCTGTATCTAGGGAATTCATGAGGAACGAATCAAGGATAACCTTAGAGGTTTTACAAGGGGAAAGGTAATATTCAAAATTCTCAAGAATAGAAATATTGATAAAGGAAATATGACGTAATTATAATGTTGCCAAGTGGGGCACGTGTTAAACCACGAGAAAGTATAGAGCGAACCAGTAATGGTCGAAATTGTTCAGGGCAATTAGGACTTAAGATAAAAGATGTTCTAAGTATGATTGAGAGTCAGTCGTGACAGTGATTAACCTCTAAAGACTGAGGCAATAACTTATGGAAAAATGGTGGTATTTTTTTTTTACTCATCAGATTTTTAGGAAAACATCTTCACATAAGCTGTGATTGAAATGAGGTAGAAAATTATTTGGAGGTGGTTAAAATGACATTGACTGTAAGGAAATTTTACTATCAGGAAAGGCCAAAGAGGTGGCCGACACTTTAAGTATAAGAGGACAATTACAGGCGCTCGTGCCAGAGGAATACAGTGATAATGGTTGAAGCCATAAAGGTTGTATTATGGTTTGAAAGATTGACATTCCTTCTGATGACTGTGCAATACCCAACCGTAATAGTAGTTTGGTAAAAGGTTTAATTTGTGTAATCGCCATGAGCGGGCTATCTATCTTAGAAGGTACTATCTTGAGAATGAGCCTAGACCATGTTTCAAAAGGACTAAAAGAACCTTTGAGTTAAGTCTTCTATCGAAGGCATATGATTAAGAATGGTATTAACCTGCTATCGTTGCTTTGATTGAAACTCTTCTGCAATTTTATCTGCTTCATATCATGTATGTATGTCAGGATCAGGAGTGTTCTTCATGAATCATGAATGGTGATTATGTTAACTCCTTAGCAGAATTTGATACGACAGGTATAAACTCCGTATGGTTAGCTATTAAGATTTCATGGAAAGTGAATGACGACAGTAGGTCAGTAGTGGACCATAGTAGTGCAGCAATGATTCTGCGAGTAAGGAGCTGATTACAACCGTGAGAGTTGTATTGGAATGGATGTTGAGATTGAGTACCACTAATCGGGTCGTGGTAGTGTATAAGTTATCTACTGTTTCTGTTTTGGAATAAGAGTGAATTGTGGTTTTAATTCAGATTCTGATTTATGTTGATACTTACGTGGTTGTTAAATATAAAAGGTGGTATTAGTATAGATGATTGATATTGACTTCCCTATTTTAGCGCGGGTAGGTTGTGAGCATCAAAGTTCGTATTAATATCTAATTTGATATGACAGCAAAATAAGTATCAATATTAAGAGTTCGGTTTTGAGTAAAGTTTATGATTCAATCCATAATCATTATTTCTTGATTATTATTGTTTACGCTATTTCCGTAAACACTGGTTTACAAGTTTGATTCTTGTCAAGATTCAAAGTATTGCTGAAGCATTTCGCTCAAAAATATCAAAATGGTTTTTGAATACGATTAAGGAATCAATTATGGGGTTCCTCAACTAGAATTTTATGAATTAGCAATTATGATTTTTAAATGTTCTGCTCTAATGCAGATGTCAGTTTTATATCAAAATGACCCTATATATGCTATAATGATCTTGCTGAGCATTTCTTTCGCTCATAATTGCCTGTTTTTAAAAATAACCTCTAGTGACGATTAGCTTGCGCTGTTTAGCTGGGTAATTCGAGGAAGCAAAGAAGAAGCTCTTGGGAGGTGATTGGTCCAGGGTTCGCGAACTAGTGTAAGTTTTATTGTATAAAGTTGTTTATATTATATTATATTATAGTTGTGTATTTTATTTGGGCCTAGTATACTTCATTTCAAAGTTATACCAGTGGGTTTAGTTTTGAGTTGGAATTTATTGACAAGAATTTGAAAAGAAAGTGAAAAATTTATTTGTGGAATTTAGAATTCTTGTTTCTAGAACTGTAACCTTAAAAGATCTTGGATTAGTTGGGGTCATTTATATTATATATCTTCCGCTGGCATTTATTTATTGATTTAACAGGTTGATTTGGATTGAGGTTTCATAGTGACAACGAAATCCCTTGACCCCAGATTTGGGGGCGTTACAATAGCCAACTTTCATCTTGACTTGCTTTACTGAGAAGACAAGTGACTGATTCTGTATTAGATGAGTTGAAATCAGCTAAGTACATATTTCCTTTTCTCACTTCGGTGAGAACCACTTTGTTGCTCTTTTAGTTTGTCACAACACAGGCTTCTGAATTGAAAGTAACTAAGTTGCCCTTATCACAAAGCTGGCTGATACTCAACAAATTATGCTTGAGATCATCCACCAGGGCAAATTTTTCAATGATTACATTATCTTTTGAAATCAAGCCACATCTGTAATAACCCCAATTTTTGGAAATTTTTGAAACCCTTATGAATAGTGATTTTGCAGATTATGCTGAATGAGAAAACTTTTCATGCCACACTATGTAGGGGTTCTGTTATGGATATTCTGAGATTTTATTAGTACTCTACATGGTATATAAGTGTATGTAAAGATCGTCAGAATCCAATTCCGAACAATTTGATTTTTCCCGGAAATCCACTACATACGGAAAGAATTGAGTATAAGGTAACAGGATAAGAAGGATTTAAATTAAAGGATTATAAGAGAGGATCATAAAAGGAATATAATGTATGGAGAAAGGTTAAGGAAACCCAAGTAATAAGATCCCGGGTATGATCCCTCAAACGAGAAACGAGAACGAAAGTTAAGCGAACCGTATAACAGATCAGCGGTCATTAGGCAAACCATTAATAGCTAATCAAAGGGATTAGTGGGGATGATGTCATCAAACCAATAGGAAGAGGACAAAGGAGGGATGGTGACATTACTTGATGATGTAAGCATGACATGGGGGGGGGAGGAAGTGTGGTTGAATGATAACCACACAAAATCAAGGTTAATTAGGTAATTAACCTAAAACAAATCAAAATTCAACCAACCAAGCCAAACATTTCATTTTTCACCAAACAAAACACAAAACCCTCCATTTTCTTCATGAAGCTCTCGGCCCCTTTTTTTTAAAAAATGAAGATCCAAGCTCCACCACTTACTATTTGGCAAGGTATTTATCTAAGCTTCCCCATGGATAGTTACATACTTCCTATAAGTTTAAGCTTCTAATTCCAAGCCAATCTTTTTTTATAAATCAAGGAAGAAGATGGTGAATAGTACTTCTTGAAATTAATTTTTGTGTTCTTGATTTCTTTGAAAGATCAAGCTTGTAGGAGGATAGATTAAGGCTTCCATGGGCATTCAAAGGATCTTTCATGGATTAAAAGCTTCAAGGAAGGTATAACTCTTCATGATCTTAGTCTTAAGCTTTGTTGTTTAGATTTCCTAATATTTAGAAGATGGGTTAGTGTAATGGGTGTATAATCATGTTTAAAGCTTGTTATGAGTAGTTTAGTTGATGAGAGGCATGATTATTGTGTGTTTAGAGATTGGTTGGTTTTGTGATATTTTTGGAGTTGGAAGTCTTGGTTATTAGTTAATGAACTTAAGTAAACTCTTAGTTCATAATTGAGAAATAAGTATGAATTGGTAATAATGAGTTGGTTGGGGCTGTTGTAATGTGATATGGATGGACTTTGATTGTATGAATGGATTGGGGTTGTTTGATGATTGAATTGGAATGGTATAAAATTTGGGAAATCACGTAAACATAGCCGTCGTAATGTCCGATTTACTTTAGACTGATTTTGTTCATAACATTAGGACTCGAGAACTCTCTGCTAGGTTTTGACTATTGCCATTTTAGATATTTCATGTTACGAGCTTCGTTTTGATATGTGGTTCGTTTGATTCCGATGTACGGTTTAGGAGGAACGGCCGTTTTAAGTAACAACGTTTCGCGAACGAAACATTACCCCTCACCTTACTTTGAAACCTTGGTTAAGGACCTTAAATGACTAATTGGGGTAAGAAACAATTATGAAAAGTGGATTAGGCAGTTGGTAAGGTACTCGCGAAAGAATCGCCTTAAAACCCTTAATGGTTAATTTATTAAAAATGGTGGAGCCGAGGGTACTCGAGCGACTTAAGTAAATCGTTAAGCGCGAAAGCGAACATTAGGACTCTAAATGGTTAAAGTCTAGTTTCTTAAGCGACCGGGGTCTAATTTCGACTTATGTTGTTGTTCATAGGTTATCGGACCCACTCTAAGCTTAAGTCTATCCGGGGACACTCAGGCAAGTTTTCTACCCGTATAACTGTTGTTGTGATGTATATGTGTATATGCATGATCCTGCGGTAAATGTATATTGGTTATTAGCAAATTCTTGCGATATATTGTAGCATGTGATATGGTATATATGCATGCCTGTTTCATATTCTTGATTTATATATCTGTTGGTTCAAATGCTTATAGTTGCATAATACCTATGCTAGAGATAAGCGGTATTTGAGTTTACCCTTAGTATAGGGGACCCAAAGGTGAACATATTTCTAAACCGGTAGTCGATGTTCCCGAGTATATTATATATATTTTATATATATATGGTTATAGTTTTCAAAACTATTAATCGAATAAGGTTTATTCGATAACTTTAACTTTATTTTATTTATTGAATATTATTTCGAATATTCATCCGAGGAATTATGACTCCCTTTATTTTATTAATGAATATTATTTTGAATATTCATTCGAGGGCTTATGACTCCATTTATTTTATTAATGAATATTATTTTGAATATTCATTCGCGGACTTATGACTCCGATTAATTGCTAATTAATATTCTTTATTTTATTAAAGAATAATGTGTCGGTAATCAAACTTACTTTTGATTATTCAAATAAAGATATTACTTTCGTATAAGTATATCTTTGGTTATTTAATAGTCAATTCAAGTATAAGTTTTACAACATCTACTTCAATTATTTTTATAAAGATTATTCTTTATGGGAATATTATTTAAATAATAATATTCAGATATTTTCTAATATATTGGGACTGATTTACTTTATTAAATCAGCATTACTCCAAACACTCTTTAAAGTGTTTTCGAGTCTTTAAAATGATTTTTAAAAGTTAGAGCGGATCCCAAAACTCATTTTTATATTTAAGATCCTCCTTTCGAAGGGGATTTAAATACTCGCTCAAAACCTGAGGGATCCGACTCTGGGGTGTGTTTTATATTCGCAACAAGGTTGCTGTCTTGATAAAAGAATTTTGATTACTTACCCAACACTCGGGAAGTAAAATTCTTGGAACAAGTTAATCCATTAACAGGCATCGCCTGGGAAATATCGGTGAGTTTTCCTTTCCAAGTAGATACGACTTCTTGGTGGAGCCATATCAACAAGTTTCTACTTGGGGAAAGGGGGGACGAGCTTTACGTTTCAGAGTCATGGATTTCATCTGAACTAGGAGTGGCGTAAGTGTTCGAGTGGCGCCGGCCCAGCCTTATTATATTGGCCCAAAATGGCCTGGAAGTTCCGCTAAGACGGTCCATTCCTTAGGAGTCCAGTGTTCGGTTGACAAGTAAATCTGACAGGTTCTCCTCTACATGTAGAAAATGGTGGGGTTGCACTACTGCGATTGATCATCGTGAGTGGTCTTCTTGGCGCGGCAAACTCCCGTAATGAGTTCATCATCCAATTGAATATTCCTGCAACACTACCCAGAGCACTTCGATAGAAAGGCTATGGTTGGGCGATTGTTGAGTGTTGGCAGGGTCAAGTTTTTGAAATGATGTTTGCATCAAATGAAGTATCTCATAACTTCATTTTATTTTGATGATATTTTAAAGATTGAATCTATTCAAGTATTATCTTGTAGTCTCATCTATGTGATGAACTTTTGAACTAATTATAACTTGAACGGTGGTAGTTCAAGTAGTATTTGGAAAAGATATAAGTATATTGGAGTATCTTGTAACTTCATCTTTTAAACTTATATCTAGTAAATGATTATCTTATGCATGTTAAAGATTTTCAGAAAAATGTTGAGACAAGGTTAGATATATGAGATCACCTTGCAACGATAGTTTTATACAGTTATAAACTGGAACTCTGTGTATATTATGCATGGAAGAGGACTTCCAAGATTTTGAAAAGTATATATGTATATATACTGAATATTTTGCGACTTCATCGCATTAAGATATCAAACTTGGTTCATTTCTTTTGACCAAGACTTTCATGAGTACTATGAGAAGGCTCATATACTGTAAATCATTATACATATTATTTTGGTGGGCTTGCTGCTCACCCTTGCTTTCTTCTTTCATCACACAACAACAGATAGAAAAGATGAACAGGACCAAGCTCCCAATTCGCGAGCGGATAGGAAACGTTCCGCAGTTTCCTATAGGCGTTGATGTCGCTGTAACTGAGGTAGGAACTACCACTAGGCTAGGCTTCAACTTTTGATGTACCAGATTTATGTATATTTATGAATTGTAATAATGGCAAAGAAATGTAAATTTATTCAGAAACCCTTTTAAGGTGTATTGGCATATAATTGTGGAATAAAATGACTTGTGTTATTTTTTTGGGTATTCATCTCTGAGACTATAACTTGCGGTGTGTGTGTTTATTGTGGGGTCACAGTACAGAGTAGTTGATTATTTATTAAGATTGGATGTTTTAAGGGAAATGGGACTCGTGACAACCCGGATCCCCGACCCCGGATTTGGGGGTGTTACAACATCCCACAGTATAACCCTTGCTGTCATCTCCAAAAGTGATACTTGGGCCAGCTCTTTCCTTGAACTCAATGAGTAGGGTAGAATCTTCAGTCATGTGCCTTGAGCAGCCACTGTCCAAATACCAAAGATTCTTTTTATTTCCTTGCACACATCAAAATCAAATCAAGTTGATTTTGGTACCCAAGTTTCCTTGGGTCCTGCCTTGTTAGCTTTCTTCTTTGGTTTCTTAGGTTTAATCTCATTTGACTTGGGAATTTCTGATTCATCCTTAGTCATTTGAGTTGGATCTTTGAAACCAGTCATTAGAACATAATTATAATGCACATTTTGATTGATAGGAAACGACATGCTATTTGCAAACATGTTATTCCAGTAAGGCATGCTAAATGACATTTGAGGCATACTAAATGCAGCATAATAAGGATTAGGTGCAAATGGCATATTAGCAAATTGTGCATTCATATTCTGAGCAGATATAGCATTCATAGGCATGGTAAGCATGGCAGTCATGTTGGAAAAAGAAGAGGGTGCGGACATGGAAGTGGATATAGCAAGTTTATAATTAACAGACAAGTGATTAACATTACCACACTTAATACATATTTTTTTTGGTGCATATTTATCAGGTGTGTAGTTGTTATGTTTGTTAATTCCTACTTTCCCATTTCTATTGTTTTTCTTTTTAGCTTCTGTTTTAACCTCAATATTTTCCAATCTGTCATTCAATTTCTTGATAGAAAGATGACCAACATTAACTTTCTTTTCCTTCCTGACTTGACTTGATTCTCCTGGAATAAAGTTCTTAGAAAATGATCCATATTTCTCATTCAATTTAGCTAGCTTAGCTTTGCTAACTGGTTTACTTATAGCCGACGGATGTGGCTCCTTGTCACTCGACGGATAATCCTTTTGATTATCCGATGGATGATTTTCATCATCCGTCGAGTCCACATCTGTCAACAATCCTTCAACCAAATTGGACTCAATCTTCTCTTTACTCTTCTTCCAAGCTTCATCACAAAAGGACTCAATACCTTGAACTTTAGTGATTTGAGCATGAACATCTCTGGATGATTTCCATGGCTTAATCACTTCCTGTTCTCGTTCAAGCTGCTTCTTTAAAATCTTTTCTTTCTTTAAGGACTCAGTTAATTCATCCTTAGCAATCTTACACTCAATTCTCAATTTCTCAAATTTAATAAACTGAGACTCTAGCACATTATTCCTCTCACTTAAAAACACATTGTTTTCTTTAATTTTAGCATTTTCCTTAGTGAGGGACTTAAGTGTAACACGCAGGTGATATAATTCTGTAGACATGTCATTTATTGCATCATTACACTCAGCTTTAGATAAATGTGCTAGGTTAGTGGTGATTACCTGATTGCTTGAAGAGCTTATTTCTGTTTCATCAGATTTGGCCATTAGTGCCAGATTGACATAGTTTGTTTCTTCATCTTCATCCAATCCAATCCATCTGCAGCCCATTCATTCTCCTGTGTGATGAAAGCCCTTTCCTTTTGTTTGAGCAACTCAAAGTATTTCTATTTATAATCAACAGGCTCAAATGTTTTTTTCCTGGAATCAGACTACCTGCATTCACTGGCAAAATGACCCGCCAAGCCACATTGGAAACACTTGAATTTTGACTTATCAACCATGTTTCTGTTTGGCTTAGCTGCTCCAAAATTATTTATGAATTTGAGCTTGGAAAATCTTCTAGATAAGAATGCTAGATGTTCATCAATATCATCCATGTCATCTTGGCTCAATTGATCTTCATTATTAGCAACCAATCCTTTACCCTTGCTTTCACAGACCTTTGATGTTGACTCACCAGCTTCTACCTTCATCTCTTTCTCTTTCTCTAACTCAGCAACCAGTGCTATAGACCCTCCTTTCTTCCTTCCTTTCTCCATCCTTTCATCTTGCTCTATTTCAAGCTTATAGGTTTTTAGGATGCCATACAGTCTCTCTAAGGTGAACTCCTTATAATCCTGTGAATTTCTCAATGAGACTGTCATTGGCTTCCACTCCTTTGGAAGGGATCTAAGGAACTTGAGGTTAGAGTCTTTTGTTTGATAGACTCTTCCATGCAACTTCAGAGCATTTAGTAGCTTTTGAAATCTACTAAAAATTTCAATGAGAGACTCACTTTCTTCACAGTGAAAGTGCTCATATTGCTGAATCAGTAACTGCATCTTGTTCTCCCTTACTTGCTCAGTACCATCATAAATAATCTGGATTGTGTCCCAAACCACTTTGGCTCTTTTACAGTTAATGATGTTATCAAACATATCACCATCAACTCCATTGAACAATATATTCATGGCCTTCTTGTCCATCTTGACTTGTTCAATGTCAGGATCTGACCATTCATGCCTAGGTTTTGGGACAGATGGTTCATTGCCAGTTGCAGCTCTCATTAGTACATGAGGACCTTTCTCTATGCAGTCCATATAGGCCTCATCTTGAGAAAGAAGATGTAGGTGCATCTTCACCTTCCAGTGGTGATAGTTGTCTTTGTCCAGAATTGGAATCTTCACTCCAATATCCTTTTTGTTCATCTTGTTGTTTGTTGTGATCTTTATACTCTTTGTTCTTCAAGAGCTTGCTCTGATAGCAATTGTTATTCCCTAAAAATACAACAAGAATTACAGAAGGGGGGTTGAATGTAATTCTGGCTACTTTTTCAAATTCAAAGAATGTTCTAACTTGATAAATATAGCAGTGTTTGACTTGTAATGGTGCGGAATAAAAGAGTGATAGAAATCAAATACTAAGTAATAAAAACAAAAGCTTTTAAAACTTTCTGGTGGATTTGAAAGTATCCACCATATATATATATATATCAAATTGAGCACTCTGTGAAGCTTTGAATAGCTCACAGCTGCTTACAAGTTTGAACAACTAAACTACAGAGAAATGCTTACAGAATACAGCTTGAAAATGTTTCTCTGAAAATATGCTTTCTTGGTTAATTGTTCTACTTGCTACACTTGGTTTATATATTACCAAGTTTACATGACAACAAGACAAGATAATAAAACAAAACATATCTAGTCTAACTCCATGCTGCTTCACTACTCTATTCCAGCATCTTTGAATATCTTCCAATTACATGGATATGGTATTGCTTCTTTATTCTTGAAATCCTGCATAACAGGCTGCCACATTCCTTTTGCAAACACCCAACGCATGTGACTATGTTGTCATTATCAACAGCTATTTGAATTTGATCATCCATCGGGACTATGCTTGTCATCCGTCGGGAGCTTTGTTGATCATCCGTCGGGAGTCTTGTAGATCATCCATCAGGAGTCTATTTGCCACTTGACTCTATTTCACTTATATAAAATTACAAGATATCCCATATTTATAATTAATCAACCTATTTTGCATATCAATCTAGTAGTCAACATGACTTACAGATCCCTAAGCAATATATTTGACTAATATATGTTGTTTGCAGAAATGTGCTATAGTTCTTATTTGTTACATAAGCTACTCACTCGATAGATGTTAATCTGTCATCCGTCGGGACTACAAAGTTCATCCGTCGGGACTATATTAGATCATCCGTCGAGTGCTACAAAATACACTAAGTTAAATCTACTAAGGTGTTTTGTTTAACTTATCATCAAGTTCACAACATATTCCTAACACAAAGCTAGACAGTGATAGTAAAGGTAAAACCTGATTATGTATGGTAAATGAGACGAGTAAACACAAAATAGAGATGAACATAGAACGATAATTGCTAGTTAGGAAGCGGATCAATTGAAGGAAGTATTTCTTCCCTATTCTAAATTCAGAATCCCTAAATTTTTTACATTTTGTTGCAATAACTCTTGAGTATGCAAGTATCCCTTGTTCTTGTTCTGTTATTATTATTTGCGATCTCTTGAGAAAATACCTATTATTCTGGGTTATTTGCGAACCCTGAATCATGATATTTTTAAATCAAAATGATTTAACATCAAAATACTCTACGAACTGGATGGTTACGATTAGGGCCAGTGATGGACTGGATTATTTTAAAATTTATTATTGATCTCCATTTAGCGGAATTCCTTCTTGGGAAGTTTTATGATTACAAAACCGAACAAAGAATTGATTCAGGAGATGAATCAAGGAACTGTTCGTTGATTTTGATCTATGATTAAGGGCTAATAGAGGCCAATGTTTTATTCGCTCAACTATTTTAAATATATAAAGATATTTATAAAATCATTTAAAGATTATTTCCAGGAGGTCCTTTTGATAATAATACCTGGAAACCAATTATGATACTTGCTGGGCATTTTTGGCTCACTCTTTGTCATTCTCTAAAAATACAACAAGAATTACAGAAGGGGGGGTTGAATGTAATTCTGGCTCCTTTTTGAGATTTATGAAAAATGGTTTTAACTCAATTTATATCTAACTGTTTGATTTGCAAAGTGCGGAATACAGAGTTAAGTTAATCAAACATAAAGTAATAAAAATTTAGGTCTTTAAAACTTTCTGGTGGATTTGAATGTATCCACCATATATATATATATATATATATTAAGAGAACCCTGTGAAGCTTGAATAGCTCACAGCTGCTTTACAAGTGAACAAACAAACTACAGAGAAATCCTACAGAATGTTTCTCTGCTAAAAATGTGTTTGCTTAGTTAGTTTGTTCTACTAGCTACACTTGGTTTATATATCACCAAGTTTACATGATAATAAGACAGGATAATAAAACAAAACATATCAAGTCTAATTTCATGCTCCTTCACTACTCTATTCCAGCATCTTTGAAAATTTTCATAACTTGCATGGAAATGGTAATGCTTCTTTGTTCTCAAAACCCTGCTAATTAGGTTGCCATATTCCTTTTGCAAACTCTCAATGCATGTGACTGTGTTGTCACTGTCAACAGATATTTGAATTGATCATCTGTCGGTTATATGCTTGTTATCCGTCAGGAAGCCTTGTTGATCATCCATCGGGTAGCTTTGTTGATCATCCGTCGGGTAGCCATTTATCACTTGACTCCATTTCATTTGTGCAGAATTACAAGACGTCTTATATTTACATTTAAACAACCTATTCTACACATCTACTAGTAGTCTACATGATTCATAAGCTACTACAGAATCTATACAAAGTTGTTTGCAGAAATGTGCTACAGTACTTATTGTTACATAAGCTACTCACCCGGTGGATATCAATTAGTCATCCATCGGGACTATATTGAATCATCCGTCGGGACTAGAATTAATCATCCGTCGGGTGCTACAAAATTCACTAAGTTAAATCTACTAAGGTGTTTTGTTTAGCTTATCATCAAGTACACAACATATTCCTAACAATCTCCCCCAATTTATGTCTACTGGAATTGTAGCCATAAATTAAGAGAAACTTGATGATAACAAAACATCCTTAACATACAGATTGAAAAATAGTAGATAAAACTGATAAGTGCTACAAATTGCTGAAAGTTGAACAATACAAAGTACACAAAGAAATTGCTCACAATTGTTATCAAGATGCTCCTCTAGTCTGAGCAGATAGATCTATTTTCTTGATTGTCTGGATTTCTTCCCAAGCTTTCTGTTATTTTCTTCAATTTGATTATGGAGTTGTCTGTGGAATTCAAGTTCATCAGCTTCTGAGAGATCTAGCATTTCCTGCAATTCCAAAGGAGTCTCATTGCTAGAGATACTCAATTGGTCCTCCAATATGAAGAATCTTCTAACTCCTTTTTCATTCTTGAATTCCATCAGCCAATAGGGCCTCAGATGCACTCTCTTTCCTGTGAAGGGAATAGATAGAGTTTTTGGAAGTGCATCTTTGGCTCTAATACTCCTCAGCTCCTCAATCTTCTTTAGAACTAGTCTTCTTGCAGTCACATTGTAACCAAAGTTCTTTTTGAAGGATGAGTAGACTTTAATCAGAACATATTGGCTTTCTTGGAGAATCATGTGAAGTGGCCATATGAGCTCTCTTCCTCCCTTGTATTTGAATACCAGCCTTTCAGGAAGATGTCTGTGAGCATCAATTCCTCTAACTTCTTCCAATTCATCTAAGTAAAGGTTTATGTCAGAAAAATCCTTGATGTCACAGATGAACAATATGTCTCCCTTGTTGAATGTAGGCTTAGCTTTGATTGAGGTCTTGGATTTGAGAATTACAGGCTTCACTTTCTTGCTTGCTCTTATCTTTGTCTTCTTTGGCTTGAAAATGGGTAATTTTAGCTCAGGAATTGGCAAACTATCCCAGTCTACTAGCTCATCCTTAGGAATAATTGACTCACCATGAATATTCCTTGTTGGATCCACCACTTTGAATTCTTCAAATACCACAGAGGGTTTTGATGTCTGAGTTGTAGTAGTAGGCTTTTTGGGAAATTGGTCTTCCAATTCCTCATTATTAAAGTTCACTTTCCTCTTGGAATGGAGTTTGTATTTAAATCTTCTTTTCTGCTGTAATTCTTCTTGCATTTTCAGATCCTTAGGTTCAGTAATTACAGTTGGTTGTACAAGAAGTTCTATTGTGGTTTTTACAGCTTGAAGCTTGGCCAAGATAGCAGCTTGTTCTTTCTTTTACTTTTGCTTCTTAGCATCCAAAGCAGCTTGCTTCTTTTCTAGCCTGATTCTTTCTTTCTCTTCCTTCTTAGCTTCCACAAATAGTGGGTGTCCAACCACCACACAAATCTCCTTACCATTTCTGTAAATCTTGGCAATTCTTCTTTTCAATGCTGAATCAGTTGGATCCTTGTAGAATGCAATAGACCTAGCCAGCAGCTTCTTCTCATCCGGCCTAGGTGTTTCAAACACTGTATCCATAGGATTCTTGTTTGAAAACTTAGGATAGTTCCATTTGGCCTTCATGATGAGATCTTTATTTGGAGAGTTGATATAGAAGTTTGACCTCTTTCTAGATAGTTCATGCTTATCTCATTCACAGAAATTTTCATGACTTTAGAATGATGATTGAAGACTTTGTCTGGCTTTTGAATTGGCCCAAACTTTTGTTGAATATCTGCATCTATTTTTCTCTATTTTATTTTATTTCCTTCTCTAGAGTTGTAACATCAAGCATCTTGGGATTTGATTTCAACTCAAGCTTTTCAGCTGCTCTTTGGATTAGATCAATGCTATCTAAAACTGGTGGCTTTGAGAAAGCAATTGTTGGCACAATCACTTTGCTGACTTGTATGTTTAGCACTTTTTGCTCCCCCTCACTTCTTGATTCCCCTTGACTGAATAAGACAATTGAGCTTGCTTTCTCCCCCTTAGAAGAGGTTTCTTTCTCCCCCTTTTTATCAGTAAGTTGAGTAGAAGAAGGAATTTATGCTACCACTAGCCTTTGAAGCAAGTCTGTTTGTTGTGCCTGATGTAGATGTATAGATGTTAGAGAGGCTTCCATTGCTGTCATTCTTTTCTCCAAGGAATCCACCTTGGTGGCAAGATCAGTGTTCTTCCTTAATTGTCTTTTGATATCAAGCATTGTAGCTTCTGGAAGTTTTGCATCTAATCTATCAGCTATATCCTTCTTCACTTATGTGATTTCTGTTTTGATAGAAGTGATATCCTGATTGTGTTGGAAGCCTTGGATTTGTTGTAGTTGGAGAGAAGCAAGATGTGCTTACAGAAGCTTCTTGGTGCTAGCATTTTTGGATGATTGAAGTGCAGACTATGTTTGAATGATAAGTTGGATGAGTGTGGTCTTGATATAATATTCATCACATTTCTTTGAGAGGGCCCATGATGACATGCCTGATTTGGAACTAGGGCCTACTTTTCCCCTATGTCCAATGCCTCTTCTTCACTTTCTTCATCCTCACCACAAAAGAATTCTTCTGAACCACCAGTCGCATAGTCAATATCCCCAGCTGTAGAGGGCAGAGTTGTGATTGCATCCTTTGCTCTTTGTATAGACTGTGTGGTGTGCACCAAATTTAGCATTCTTTCTGCATTGTCATTGCCCTGTCCGGCAAGAAGTTGATATACTGGAACAGGGTGAGTAAATGTCTCAGCATCCAAGGAGGTAGAATATATAACAGTTTGACTTTACTGAGATAGTCCCTCCCTGTTTGCATCCTGGACATTCATTAATTCACTTGCAATGACATCCACCCTTATTTGTCTTGCACCTGCATTTCTCTCATTATCTCTCTTTTCTTGCATCAAGGTCTCACCTTAGCTCCCCACCCTCACATCCTCACCTTCACCATCTAAGGTGGGACTCCTCTCACTCACTTTTTCCAGTCCTGAAGAAATAGACTGCATTAGATCTCTCTTTTCCTCTCCTTTTTCCTGGGATCAACCTAGACTCTCACTCAAATCACAACCTTCCCTCAATCCTAAAAGTGATTGCACAATTACTAAGTCATCTGCACTTGTAGCTATAGTTGAAGTTTGAAATTGTGCAGAGACTCCCGATGGATGAGAAATATCCATCGGGGTAGTAATTTGACTATTCGACGGATGACTGTTGTTAGGCACAACCGTCGGGATACTATCAGTACTCGACGGATGAACAATATCCATCGAGTGAGTAGCAATGAATGAGTGTGGAGTGGAGACTATTGTAGATTCTGTGCAGATTGATGAAAATTTTGGCACGGATGTCTCAATAGTCTCAGAAAGAAATGGCAAGTGAGCCGACAAATCATCTAGAAGATGATGCTCACTTGCATGGATTTTTGGCTTCTCCAACAAAGTTAAAGATGGAGAATTTGGAAGTGATGTGTTTATCATGTCAACATCCAATGAGTGTGTGGGAGAATTTGGTGTATCAGGTGCTTCAATTATGAGAGAGTTTGGCCGTGACTCCATATTTATTGGAGTCACATCAACCTGACTTTGAGAAGGTGCAATGACTGGGTCTTTAGCACCAGTTTGCACAGTGTGTGATCCATGTGCATCCCCATGGGTTTTTGGTTTCTTATTTCTAGTATAAGTTTGGGGTGAGCTTGTGTCCCTTACCCTCTTGGCCTGTGCTCTTGGCTGAGAGCTTTGTTCAATAGTCACATCCTTTTGGGAGGATGCAACTCGTAATGAGCTTATATCCTTATTAAGCACTACAGTTTGTTGAGAAACTGCAGTGTGGCTAGGATGGGAAACACTCACCTCTCCAACCTTATCCTTAGGGCTTCTTTGACTTTCACCCTGTCCCTCACCTTTCCTGCCCACCTTCACACTCCCCTCTTTAGGTTTGATGGATTTTACAACTGATTTCTTTTGAAAGAAATCAGAGGGGGCTTTCTTAACTTTGGATTTAGGAACTTTTGTTGGTTTGGTAGCTTGGGTAGGCAACTGTTGGGTCATTGACACAGTTGCCATAGCTACACTAGAAAGCAAAGAAATTTGTTAGGTTGGAAGAGTGGAGACAGAAGAAATTACCTCACTTACCTGAGGTCCCTCCATTACTGGAAAGTAGTATAAGGGAACCTCCTTGTGATGGTTTGCTCTGTTTAAGTTTGCAATGATCCTTCTTTCTTGAACCCAGCAATTTAACTTGTTGGTTGGGTTCTCAATCACAATTTCTTCAATAAGATGGTTAGCAAGCATCATAAAGAATCTAGCATAATAGACACTTTTACCTCTCTTATCGATCTCACCTAACTTAAAACCTAACTCAAAGAGAACCAAATCACTGAAATTAAAGTACTTATCAATAACTAGCATGTAAAGCATGTTAAGCATAGAAATGTTTATAGAGTCAAAGTTACTAATTTTACTAAAAAACACCTTAGTTACTACATCACACAGATAACTCCATTCTTTCCTAAGACCCATCCTCCTAATTTCACTTAATTTAGAAGTAGTGAGTGCATAGCCCATGGAATTAAGCATATTAAAAATGTCAGTGTCTGTGTGTGGAGCAGTTACAGTATTATCAAGAATCTTGAAGCATGCTTTAATAATATCACTATTTATGCAAAACTACTTACCTTTCAGAGTGAATGTGATGGTCTTGTTTGTCGAGTTGTACACTGCAGTTGTCCATATCTCTTCAACAACCTCACAGTAAATGGTGGGTGATTCCAGCATGGCATAGTTGAGTTTGCAGTTCTTCACAAAATCCATCATTTTGTGATATTCACCAGACTGTTGAATCTCCTTGTTCACCAAGGCTGTGAAGTTGTTTTTCTCATAGATATAACCGGTTTGAGACATGATTTTCACTACCGGTGCCATTGTTAGAGATTTGGGAATTGGCAGAGAGAGAATTTGCTTTTGAGAAGAAAGAAATTAGAGCAATTGAATCTTGAGAATGATAAAAGAAATGAATAAACGTGAATTTGCTTTTATACTATCTCAAAATTTAACTCTAAAAAATAATAAAGTAAAACAAAGTAACCAATAAAAATTACCCAAAATAGCCGTTTAAAAATAACTAAACTGTAAAAATTCCGTCACTTATCCGTCGTGTCATGCTTACAAGCTGTAAGTATACTCGATGGACAATGTTCAGGAAATTAACAGCTAGGATTAAGATAATTCGACGGATGAGGATAAATTATTTATCCGTCGAGTTATAAAATATTCTAGAAAAATAATTGATTTTATTGAGAAATTATATTCCGATGGATGATCAAACTCGATGGATAATTATCATCCGTCGGGATGTAAATTTTGACTTAGCCAAAATTTCATCCAAAATAGAAAAATAAATTAAATTTCTGGCTACATTACCACTTGCAAAAATATCTTAAATGATTCAAGAATAATTAAGCATAACTAACTCACTTACTAACCTTGAAAAGGTGGATTCATCAAGTGGCTTGGTAAATATATCTGCAAGTTGCTTTTCACTTGGAACAAAATGCAGTTCGACAGTACCATTCATCACAAGTTCCCTTATGAAGTGGTACTTGATGTCTATGTGCTTTGTTCTTGAATGTTGTACTGGATTTTCAGTGATGGCAATTGCACTTGTGTTATCACAGAAAATAGGAATCCTATCCACTTGTAGACCATAGTCCAACAATTGGTTTTTCATCCACAAAATCTGTGCACAACAACTACCAGCAGCAATATATTCAGCTTCAGTTGTAGAAGTAGAAACTGAATTTTTCTTTTTACTGAACCAGGACACAAGCTTGTTCCCTAGAAATTGACAGGTTCCTGTTGTACTTTTTCTGTCTATTTTACAACCTGCATAATCTGCATCTAAATAACCAGTTAGATCAAAACCAGAATCTCTAGGGTACCAAATGCCAAGTTTTGGTGTTCCCTTGAGATATCTGAAAATTCTTTTAATAGCTACTAAATGAGATTCTCTATGATCAGCCTGAAATCTAGCACAAAGATAAGTAGCAAACATTATATCTGGTCTACTAGCTGTTAAGTACAGAAGTAAGCCAACCATGCCCCTATAACTTGAAATATCCACAGACTTTTTAGTAGTGTTTAATTCAAGCTTAGTTCCAGTGGTCATACGAGTTTTTGCAGATGTGCAATCCATTAGATCAAACTTCTTTAAAAGATCATGAATGTATTTAGTTTGACTAATGAATATTCCATCACTAACTTGCTTAACTTGTAAGCCAAGAAAGTAAGTTAGTTCTCCCATCATGCTCATTTCATACTTACTTTGCATCAATTTAGCAAACTTTTTGCAAAGTTTTTCATCTGTAGAGCCAAACATAATATCATCTACATAAATTTGAACAATTATACTAGAGCCATTAACATTTCTAAAGAATAAAGTTTTATCCACAGTACCTCTTGTGAAGTGATTTTCCAAAAGGAACTTTGATAAAGTGTCGTACCAGGCTCTAGGTGCTTGCTTCAGTCCATAGAGTGCTTTCAAAAGATAGTAGACATGATTTGGGAAATTTGGATCTTCCAAACCAGGAGGCTGACTGACATAGACTTCCTCCTTCAAATCTCCATTTAGGAAAGCACTCTTGACACCCATTTGATAGACCTTGAAATTGGCATGGGCTGTATTGGCTAAGAAAATTCTGATGGCTTCAGGTCTTGCAAAAGGAGCAAAAGTTTCATCAAAATCTATTCCTTCTTGTTGACAATAGCCCTTACCAACCAATCTAGCTTTGTTCCTAACTACTATGCCATTTTCATCCATCTTGTTTCTGAATACCCATTTGGTGTCAATTGGATTTTTTCCTTTAGGCTTGGGTACCAGCTTCCATACTTTATTCCTTTCAAATTGGTTTAGCTCCTCCTGTATAGCTAAAATCCAATCAGGATCCAACAAATCTTCTTCTACCTTCTTTGGTTCTTCCTTAGATAGGAAGCTGCTATATAGACATTCTTTTTGAGTTGTTCTCCTTGTTTGAACTCTAGAAGATACATCACCAATGATGAGCTCAAAGGGGTGATCTTTTGTCCATTTTCTTTGTTGAAGTAGATTAGCTCTAGATGAAGAGGCCTCATTGTTATCTTGATGTATAACTGAGTTTTGATTATTAGAAACTCCCCCGAGTTTATGGATCTTTGATTTGAGAAAGGGAAACTTTCTGTAAGTGATCTGTTCTGAGTTTCAGCTTCTTTTGATGACCCGATGGATGGTGCATTTTGAGTTCCGACGGATGAAGCTGATTGTCTCTCGACGGATAAAGTAGATTGTCTCCCGATGAATGAAGCATTTTACAACTCGACAGATGTTAAATTTTGTGCTTCATTAGTAGTAGATTTTTCTGCAATATTCTTTGTCATTGTTTCCTGATCACTTTCATCATCACTATCATCACTAACCATCTCCACATTATCAAATTTGAGACTTTCATGAGAGTCTTCATCTTTCAGTCCTTCAATCTTTTTATCATCAAACACAACATGTATTGATTCCATAATAATGTTGGTTCTAAGATTGTAGACTCTATATGCTTTTCCCACAGCATATCCAACAAAAATTCCTTCATCTGCTTTAGCATCAAACTTCCCATGTTGATCAGTCTGATTTCTCAAGATATAACATTTGCAGCCAAAGACATGAAGAAAATTTAGAGTTGGCTTCTTGTTCTTGAATAATTGGTAGGGTGTCATACATTTTGCTTGATTAACCAAAGAAATATTCTGAGTGTAGCATGCAGTATTTACAGCTTCAGCACAAAAGTATGTTGGTAATTTTGATTCTTCAAGCATTATTCTTGCAGCTTCAATAAGTGATTTGTTCTTTCTTTCCACTACTCCATTTTGTTGTGGAGTTCTTGCTGCTGAAAACTCATGCATTATCCCATTATCTTCATAAAATGCTCTCATAACAGAATTCTTGAACTCAATTCCATTGTCACTCCTGGTTCTTCTAACTTTGAAATCAGGATAATTATTGACTTGCCTTATGTGATTGATGATGATTTGACTAGCCTCATCTTTAGACTTTAGGAAATATGTCCAAGAGAACTTTGAGAAATCATCTACAATTACTAGGCAAAATCTTTTCCTTGATATGGACAACACATTGAATGGTCCAAACAAATCCATGTGCAGCAATTGCAGAGGTTCTTCAATTGTTGAATCAAGCTTCTTCCTGAATGATGCTTTAATTTGCTTTCCTTTCTGACAGGCATCATACAGTCCATCCTTAGAAAACTCCACTTGAGGAATACCTCTAACCAGTTCTTTCTTGATAAGCTCATTCATGGTCTTGAAGTTTAGATGGGATAGCTTCTTGTGCCATAGCCAACTTTCATCTTAACTTGCTTTACTGAGAAGACAAGTAACATATTCTGCATTTGACGAGTTGAAGTTAACTAGATACATATTTCCTCTTCTCATACCAGTGAGAACCACTTTGTTGCTCCTTTTGTTTATCACAACACAGGCTTCTGAATTGAAGGGTACTGAATTGCCTTTATCACAAAGCTGGCTGATACTCAACAAATTGTGCTTGAGACCATCCACTAAGGCATCCTCTACAATGATGACATTGTCTTTAGAAATCAAGCCATATCCCACAGTATAACCCTTGTTGTCATCTCCAAAAATAATACTTGGTCCAGCTCTCTCCATGAACTCTGTGAGCATGGTAGAATCTACAGTCATGTGTCTTGAATAACCACTATCCAAGTACCACAGATTCTTTCTGTTTCCCTGCACACATCAAAACCAAATCAAGTTGATTTTGGTACCCAAGTTTTCTTGGGTCCTACCTTGTTAGCTTTCTTCTTTTGTTTCTTAGGTTTGATCTCTATTGACTTGGGGATATCAGATTCATCCTTAGTCATCTGAGTTGGACCTTTGAAACCAGTCATTAAAATAAAATTATCATGCACATTTTCATTAACAGGAAATGGCATGCTATTTGTAAACATGTTATTCCAGTAAGGCATGCTAAATGGCATTTGAGGCATACTAAATGCAGCATAACAAGGATTAGGTGCAAATGGCATATTAGCAAATTGTGCATTCATATTCTGTGCAGACATGGCATTTATAGGCATAGAAGACATGGCATTCATGTTGGGAAAGGAAGATGGTACAGATATAGGAGTAGGCATGGCAAGTTTGCAATTAACAGACAAATAATTGACACTACCACACTTAACACAGATTTTTCTGGGAGCATACTTATCAGGTGTGTAGTTGTTATGTTTGTTAATCCCTACTTTCCCATTTCTATTGTTTTTCTTTTTAGTTTATGTTTTAACCTCAATCTTTTCTAATCTGTCATTCAATTGCTTGATGGACAGATGACCAACATTCACTTTCTTCTCCTTCTTCACTTGACTTGATTCTCCTGGAACAAAGTTTTTGGAAACTAATCCATTTTTTTCATTTAACTTGGCAAGTTTGGCTTTACTCACAGGTCTGCTCACAGCCGACGGATGAGGATTTATGTCACTCGACAGATAATCCTTTTGATTATCCGACGGATGACTCTCATCATTCGTCGAGTCCACATCTGTTAGCAATCCTTCAACCAAATTGGATTCCAGCTTCTCTTTACTCTTTTTACAGGCTGCATCACAAAAGGACTCAATTCCTTGAACTTTGGTGATTTGAGCATGGACATCTCTGGATGATTTCCATGCCTTAATCACCTCCTGTTCTCATTCAAGTTGCTTCTTCAAAATCTCTTCTTTCTTCAAGGACTCGGTTAATTCATCCATAGCAATCTTACATTCTATTCTCAATTTCTCAAATTCAATAAACTGAGACTCTAGCACATTATTCCTCTCACTTAAAAACAAATTGTTTTCTTTGATTTTAGCATTTTCCTTAGTGAGGGAATTAAGTGTAACACGTAAATGATATAATTCTGTAGACATGTCATTAATTGCATCATTACACTCAACTTTAGATAAATGTGTTAGGTTAGTGGTGATTACCTGATTACTAGAAGAACTTGTCTCTGTTTCATCAGACTTGGCCATTAGGGCTAGATTAACATAGCTAATATCTTCATCTTCATCCAAACCATCTGCTGCCCAGTCATTTTCTTGTGTAATAAAATCCCTTTCATTTTGTTTGAGCAACTCAAAATACTTCTATTTATAATCCACAGGCTCAAACTTCTTCTTGCTGGAATCTGACTTTCTACACTCACTGGCAAAATGCCCTGCCAAGCCACATTTGAAAATTTGAATTTTGATTTATCCACCATGTTTCTATTTGGCTTAGCTGCTCCAAAGTTCTTCTTGAACTTGAGCTTGGAAAATCTTTTGGAAAGGAATGCAAGATGTTCATCAATATCATCCATATCATCTTGGCTCAAGGAATCTTCATTATCAGCTACCAGCCCCTTGCCCTTGTTTTCACAGAGCTTTGAAGTAGACTCAACAGCTTCTACCATCACTTCCTTCTCCTTTTCCAACTCAACAACCAGTGCTATGGACCCTCCTTTCTTCCTTCCTTTCTCCATCCTCTCATCTTGCTCTATTTCAAGCTCATAAGTTTTCAGGATGCCATACAGTCTCTCCAAGGTAAACTCCTTGTAATCCTGAGAATTTCTCAGTGAGACTATCAGTGGTTTCCATTCCTTTGGAAGAGATCTAAGGAACTTGAGATTGGAGTCTTTTGTCCGATAGACTCTTCCATGCAACTTCAGAGCATTTAGTAGTTTATGAAATCTACTAAAAATGTCAGTGAAAGACTCACTATCTTCCCAATGAAAGTGTAATATCCCATATTTTCAAATATTATTATTATTATTATTTGGAATTGTATATGTGATTTTATGTGAAATTTTGGTGAATTATCTGGTAATTGGAGTTGATGTTTTGGATGTTTATATATGATATTCTTTGAGTATTCTAATTTTTATATGTGTAGAATAAAATATAGATAATTATGATATTTTCTGGTAATTTTTGGTCTGTTATATGATTTTATAATGATTTATAGATTTAATAGTTATTTTCTGAGTAATTATAAAATTATTTTATAAAGTCGGGAATCGTTCAACCTCAACTGTTTTACGTTTTTTTATAACCCAAAACTCTTCTGAAAACTCCTTCCTAACCTAATATGGTAATTCCGGACATTTTTCATGTTTTGACTTTTTTGATCCGGATTATGGTTTGACCCGTGCACGGCCCGGCGCAAGATTTTCGATACGATAACCATTTCGATAAATCAACAAAACCCGTATTCTCGAGGGACGGGATATTTTTACATTATTTTCGTATATGGTGTTTTATGAAAAGCCCGGTTTTAATGATTATCCAATTCTTGTATTAAATTGTATCATTTTATGGTTACTTAGAGGCTAAGTAACCTATTTTCGGATCCGATATGATCCAATAAGATACTTGTTACGTGTTTAAATTGCATTTATATAAATCGATTCGTAATTTGGATGCGTGTTTACTTGCGTTACTCGTTTTATCTTGCTTTATGTGCATTTGAATGTATTTTATGCGTATTCAGATTTTCTATTAATTTAAGTATCGTTTCTGTTTTTCAAAAATAAACGGACCGGGACCCCACATGGACGTCAAACCCCGCAAAATATGTGTTTTTATTTTTATAAAATCAGTCGTATTTCAAATACCCAGTATTTCTGCATCTTTGCATTATTCGCAAATTTCGGGAAATTTCGATACAAATTTTGTATTTTATCACTTTTAAAATTATTCCCCGTAATTATGATTTTGGGGCTTTATTATTTTAATTAAGGGATAAAAACACCCTTAATTTATTTTAGGGTATTAGATTCTATAATAATATAAATAGCTGTAATAAATTTATTTTATTCATTTTTTTATAAACAAAAATCAGAAAAATAGGAAATTGAAGAACAGGGGGTGTTCTTGAGCTGGGGAATTGAATCCCAATTTTGGAGGTGATTTTGATTTCTATTTTAGCAGTTTGAGTAGTGGAATCGAAGCTCTCGACGACTACTACCTAATTTCATCAACAAAAACACCAAACAATTGGTTATTTTGAAATCGAATTTTTAGGGTTCTTGTTCCTGAATTTGGGTTTCTGAGTTGTGTTGATTTTCAGTTGTTATTGATGTTATAATCAGTTCTAACACGATGTTTACAATCGATTATGATCATTTTTATTGTTGTTTTAGTTTAAAAATTGATAAGTCGAGCTCTTAAAAATTGTGGATTTTTATTTCGATGTTCTGAATTATTGGCTTATGGTTTGATGTTATGGTTAATCGTATGAGATTGAGTGTTGTTCAGACATTATTTTGAAATAAAGATCTTTGAATATGGTTGCGAAATCGACGGTGGCGGTGTTCGCTGGCCTACCCATCGGATTTCAACCGGCCTTGCCGGATTCTGTGTTCTGGTAATCAATGGTGAAATTGACTGCCGGATTCGTGTTCCCGAGACGACTGTAGTTAGCTAGGAGGTTAAACCAGAATAAAACCGTCCTGTTTTGACCTTGATCAGAGTTCGCCGGACACCGAGCAGTTTGCGGCGAGGCTCCTGGGTTCTTGACGTTCTTCGTGACCCGGTTTCTTCTTCCCCAACCCGAATTTCGACCCGGCCACGACCCGAGTTCAATCCTCCTGATCCGTTTTCAAATCTTAAACACTGTTATGCAGTTTCTTTTTAAATTTTAATCTTCTTAAATTCTAAAAATCTATATTTTTAATCCTAAAATTATTTTTAATACAAAATTAAATCTTAAATTATTTTATTAATTAATTTTGGTTAATTATTTTAATTAATTATTAATTGATTTTAATTGATTTAATAATTAGATTTAATTATTTATTTTGATTTAAAAATTCCAAAAAATAGTTTCGAGCTTTAAAATATTATTTTAAATTTTTTTCTAGGATCGATAATTTTTATAAAATTATTTCCGGGTGTTCGAGCCCTATTATTTAATTATAAAATGATTTGGAGACCCGTTTTAATTCTGAAAAATGTTCAAAAATTCATAATAAATCAACCGTTCGTCCGTTTAATACGAAACAAACGCCTCTAGACTTAGAAAAATATTCCACTTTGATTAAAAATACTTTCGAGACTAAAATTATTTTGTTTCGAAAGGTCGCTTGTTTTACAAGTCATTCTGAGTCGATTATTGATCGATTAATCATATTTTTGACCTGATTTCAGTTTTAAACGTATTGAGTCGAATCTTTTGACGAACCGAGGCATGTGTGATATGAATTATGTGATACGTGAGTTATGTACTTATGTGCTATATGAATTACGTGTGTAAGTGGGTCAATGATCTTGTGTTTGGCTGTTTCTTTATGTGCGAGCTATCATATGGGTAGACGATTAAAGTGTGATCTTTTAATTATATATACGAGTCTTTCAAGACGATAAGGACCAGATGGAATGGTATTGGATATCTAGCTTCTAGAAATCGTAGAAGCAACATACCAGTAAAGTGTTGAAAAGAAAGACGGTGATGTTTTGAGACAGAATGTCAGAATAGATATGTCATTGCGAGTGTGACTAACTGCTTAAATCAAAGGCAAGTATCCCTATCATCACTTCTCGTTCAAGTGATATTTATTTTAAATCTTCTTATTCAAGTATTGCTTTCCCTATTCTCAGTTCGGAATAAATAAATGTTTTATATATCGCAGAATTAAATGATTCTTCTTTATGCAAGTACTCTTCTGCTATTCTATGTTCAAAATAGCTAAGTGATTTTTCTCATGAAATTACTGGATTTATAAATATTTTGGATTTTGCGAAAGATAACGTTGTTTTGGTTTTTCTACCCAACTAATGGGCGAATAAAAGTTTATAAGGGTGTCGAGTATTATGACCCCTTTCAATAAAATGTTTTTAAGATTGGATGGTTGCGTAAGAGGCCGTGGCGGCGGTCCAGCGTGAGCTATGTGTTATACGGGATATAACACCATGATAGGCCGATATGTGCCTTGGGTACCCCTTTTTTTAGTTGGATATGCTTTGTCATACCGGTGTTGCTCCGCGGCTGATCACCGGCGGTAATACACCGTCGTTTGAGGATTCCAATCTAAATTATTATATTGCTTTTGATAATCTTATAAGGAATAATTTATCAACTATTTTGGTTTTGAATAAAGGTGGAATACAATTCTAATTCGGTTGCTGATTGATGTTGATATTTAAGTTGTTGTTAAATATCAAAGGTGGTATTAATGCAGATGACTGATGTTGAGTTCCCTACTTTAGCGCGGGTAGGTTGTGAGCATCAAAGTTCGTATTAATATCTAATTTGATATGACAGCAAAATAATTATTAATTTCACGAGTTCAATTTTTAATAAAGTTTGTGATTCAATCCATAATCATTGTTTCATGTTATTGTTGTTTACGATATTTTCGTAAACACTGTTTTACAAGTTTTATTCTCGTCAAGATTCAAAGTATTGCTGAAGCATTTCGCTCAAAAATATCAAAATGGTTTTGAATACAATTAAGGAACCAATTATGGGGTTCCTCAACTAAAATTTTATGATTCAGCAATTATAATTTTAAATGTTCTGCTCTAATGCAGATGTCAGTTTTATATCAAAAGACCCTATATATGTCATAATGATCTTGATGAGCATTTCTTCCGCTCATACTTGCCTATTTTCAAATTTAACCTCCAGTGAGGATTAGCTTGCGCTGTTTAACTGCGTAATTCGAGGAAGCAAAGAAGAGGCTCTTGCAAAGTGGTTGGTCCAGGGTTTGCGAACTAATGTAATGACTATTGGGTAAAATTGTTTATATTATATTATATTATAATTGCGTTATTTTATAGTTGGGCCTAGTATACTTCTTTTCGAAGTTATACTAGCGGGTTAGTTTAGAATTGGAAACTTATTGAACAGAGTTTTAAAAGAAAGTGAAAAATTATTTATGGAATTTGGAATTCTTGTTTCTAGAACTGTAACCTTAAAAGATCTTGGATTAGTTGGGGTCATAGAGGCTAAATATCTTCCTCTAGTATTTGCATTGTGATTTAACAGGTTGATTTGGATTGAGGTTTCATAGTGACGACCAAATCCCTTCACCCCGGATTTGGGGGCGTTACAGAAAGTGCTCATATTGCTGAATTAGCAGCTGCATCTTATTTTCCCTTACTTGCTCTATACCATCACAGATAATCTGAATTATGTCCAAAACCTCCTTGGCTGTTTTGCAATTAATGATGTTATCAAACATATCACCATCAACTCCATTAAACAATATATTCATGGCCTTCTTGTCTTTCCTGGCTTGCTCAATATCAGGATCTGACCATTCATGCCTAGGCTTGGGAACAGATGGTTCATTCCCTGTTGCAGCTCTCATTGGTACATGAGGACCTCTCTCTATGCAATCCACATAGGCCTCATCTTGAGAAAGAAGATGTAGGTGCATCTTCACCTTCCAGTGGTGATAGTTGTCTTTGTCCAGAAATGGAATCTTGACATTAACATCCTTCTTGTTCATCTTGCTGTTTTGTTGTGATCTTTAAACTCTTTGTACTTCAAGAGCTTGCTCTGATACCAATTGTTATTCCCTAACAATACAACAAGAATTACAGAAGAGGGGGTTGAATGTAATTCTGGCTCCTTTTTGAGATTTATGAAAAATGGTTCTAACTCAATTTATATCTAACTGTGATTTGCAAAGTGCGGAATACAGAGTTAAGTTAATCAAAAATAAAGTAATAAAAACTCAGGTTTTTAAAACTTTCTGGTGGATTTGAATGTATCCATCAGAAATATATATATATATATATATATATATATATATATATATATATATATATATATATATTCGCTCGATACATTCTTACCTCTCTATCTATATATATATTAAGAGAACCCTGTGAAGCTTGAATATCTCACAGCTGCTTTACAAGTGAACAAACAAACTACAGAGAAATTCTACAGAATGCAGCTTATAAATGTTTCTCTGCTAAAAATGTGTTTGCTTGGTTAGTTTGTTCTACTAGCTACACTTGGTTTATATATCACCAAGTTTACATGATAATAAGACAAGATAATAAAACAAAACTTATCAAGTCTAATTTCATGCTGCTTCACTACTCTATTCCAGCATCTTTAAAAATCTTCATAACTTGCATGGAAATGGTAATTCTTCTTTGTTCTCAAAGCCCTGCTAAATAGGCTGCCATATTCCTTTTGCAAACACTCGACGCATGTGACCGTGTTGTCACTGTCAACAGATATTTGAATTGATCATCCGTCGGGTACATGCTTGTTATCCGTCGGGTAGCCTTGTTGATCATCCGTCGGGTAGCTTTATTGATCATTCGTCGGGTAGCCATTTATCACTTGACTCCATTTCATTTGTGCAGAATTACAAGACGTCTTATATTTAGATTTAATCAACCTATTCTGCACATCTACTAGTAGTCTACATGATTCATAAGCTACTACAGAATCTATACAAAGTTGTTTGCAGAAATGTGCTACAGTACTTATTGTTACATAAGCTACTCACCCAGTGGATATTAATTAGTCATCCGTCGGGACTATATTGAATCATCCGTCGGGACTATAATTGATCATCCGTCGGGGGCTACAAAATTCACTAAGCTAAATCTACTAAGGTGTTTTGTTTAGCTTATCATCAAGTACACAACATATTCCTAACACTTTTGCTTTGTGAATTCTTATTTATTTTAGTATCAAATGAGGATAAAAGTGAATAACTCTTAATAGACAGCAAAATTAGAGAGATCCCAGCTGCAGGACGTTGGAGATGTCAGAGTGAATAAGACGAGGAAGTTAGTAAAGAGGTAATAAAATTTTATTTAGTTGTTATAAATTTTAGAAGGTTAGATTCTTGATTCATACCATAACCTGTAAATGATCCGTAATTGAGGGGTTATCTGTATATTTGTTTTAATATACAGGTTTATATTGTTTATAGTTGTTTGGTGACAACCAATCCTTACCCCGGATTTAGGGATGTTACAAAATCTTACGTTACCTTGAACAAGATAACTTATCTCAACTTGATTGGCATATCTTCAAATATGAGATAATAAAATTATGGAATTTTAGAAAAAAAAGAATTTCATATCATAACGTGTATCCCACGATTGTGTTTATCAAAATATGGTTTTTTGAGCAAACATTGTTGGAATAAAAGAATAGCCTAGAGATCAATATGATCAAAAGAACTTGAAGTTGTGTGTCTTAACTCTAACATGTACAATAGCAGGGGATCGACCTTTACTGTAAAACACAACACATCAATGATGGCGTCCCATCTAACTTCCATCACACATACATAGAGTCCTGGAGTGCCCTAATAAATAGGGTTGTTCATCTCAGTCAGGGTAAAAAGAATATGAAAGAAAGATCAAAATCAGTTGAGTATTTAATGAATTTTAGAGAATAAATCTTTGATTCAGACTTTGGATCAAAATTATACATATTCCAAAGGTACTACTTATAGAGGAAAAAGAATATCCAAGGAATAAATACTGGAACAACATGAGCAAGTGCTGCAATAACACCGATAAAACTATCCGCTACCCAAGAAAAGTGGAAGTTCCAATATCAGAACTTGACAAAGCTATCAAAACTGAAAATAGGGTTCATGGTAGCCTCTGGCACACTTAAATCACAAACATGATAAAAAAATGAGTGTGAGGGATTATACCCTCTTACAAATACCTCTTTTTGGAGAGATAACAAAATAATTTATAGATAGAGAAGGTATTTCCAAGATTTATTAAAAATGCTTTCTTTGTTGACTCTTCTGATGGCTCATCACCGCTTTTAAACTTTTTTTTCACATTCTAACATTATCAAATTATACATCATCGCTGACTCTTAATAGCCTTAGAAAATTCCAGAATAAACATCTGTAACTTCTAGCAGTTCCATCCAGCTTAGCATAATCATCTCAGACTAATACGTCATATCTTAGCTTAGTCATTGGTAGTATATCCAATAGTCTAACACTAACTCTATAAGAGCTCTAACGTTCTCACATAACTATACACAATCTTACACAATCTTGTTTCTAGTTTACAATAGTCTTAACTCTGATACCAACCTTTAACGCCCCAAAATCCGTGGTCAAAGAATTTCATCATCATGATGAAACCTCAAAATAAAATAAATTGTTTAATATTAAATAATAACCATCAGTTAAAATATAACATCAGCGACCACAAACTAAACCAAGATCTTTTCAGGTTATAGTTCTAAAAATAAGAATTCCGTATTCAATAAATAAAATTTTCCTTTCTTTTAAAACCTCTTTTCAATAATTCCAAACTCAAAACTTAACCCAGTAGTATAACTTCGAAAAAAAGTATACTAGACTTCAAAGTTATAATAGACTCAATTATACGATAACATAACTAATACAAATATAAACAAACTTTAAGCAATGAAACTTAGTCTATTCCTGCATATCTTGAACCAATCCATCACCACAATAACACTTTTCTTTTCACTTTCTAAATTACGCAGCTAAACTTCGCCACTCTATCTTTCACTGAAGGGTAAAATTTAAAATAGGAAAGTATGAGCGAAATAAATTCTTAGCAAGTTCTGTATAATATATTTATATCTTTAAATATAAAACCGACATCTGCAATGGAGGAGCACATTTATAGCAATAATTGTTAAACCAAAAAATTAGTTAAGGAATTCAATAATTTTTTTCTCAACCGTATTCAAAACCCTTTTGATATATTTAGCAAAGATGCTTCAACAATAATTTGAATCTCATTAAGAATCAGAACTCAATATTTACGGGTATATCGTAAATAATATATGAAACATTGATTATTTACTGAATCATAACTACATATCAACTGTATTAAAAACAACAATCCTGATATTAATACTTAGTTTGATAGTCAATATCAACTTATATATCAATACTAATTTTGATGCTAACAACATCTCATACTGAAGTCAACAACAACTTAGAGATCAATACCAATTTTTGAGATTAACAGCAAATTAAATATCAATATCAATTTTTGACGTAAATCCCGCAACAACAATATCTGAACAATCATGAAAGCTATCATAAGCTTAAACTGTAAACGATAGTTTTAGATAGGAAACCTTAACTCGGGGGAGGTCCTATCACAGCTGATCAGTTCATGTGATAACACTTGATCATGATTCGTAGAATCATATCCAATAACACGAGTACTCAAATAAAAAGGCAACATATAGCCCTATAAAAAGCTGCATTATAAATTTCATATAATACATAGCCCTCGCAGGGCCGCCGTCAGGGCCACTTATGCAGTCATCCAATCAAAAATATTTTTCTTAAAGTAATCGAATCAATCGACATCCTGAACGATTTCATCCTCCCAAATCACATGGCCAGAAATAATTCTAAAATGAATTCAGTTTTTTCAAAATCTAAAATATTCATAAATCCAACATTTCGATATGTAAAGACATATAACTATGCTGAACATAGAATAGCAGAAGAGTACTTGCATAATCAGAATTTAATTCAGCGATATGTTAAATATTTATCTATTCAGAACTTATAATTGAGAAGAAATCTTTCCTTTGGTCGTTAGCAATTATGCGCTCAGTCAAAATAACACAATCGTCCCATTCCACTGTATCATAACGTCACCATTTTCGATTTAGATAATTCCTTGATCCTCATGCTCTTGCAATTGCTACGAGCGTGATAGGCAACACTATCATGCTTTAAACTTGAACAATATGTCTGGCTCTGATAGTCTCGAACAATCCATGTCTTTAATTAAAAGATCTCACTTCAATCCTCTTAATTGTAATTACTTGACGAACTGCTCCTTTAAAATCTTATTATCTACCCACGATATCATACACATTGATAAAATAACTGGATAAACCAGTTGGTCCAACTCATGCACATAAAATGCATAATACATGTAAACACATGATTCGCGTATTACCTAACTCGTAAGCATGTCATTCACGTAGCAAATAAGTCATATCGACAAAAGATAGGGCTCAATATTTTTTAAAAATTGAAATAGGTCCAAGTTACGGATTTTCAATAATTATCCGACTCAGAACTGTTCACACAATAAGCAACATTTCTATAAAAAAAAACATTTATGTCCAGAAAGTATTTTTAATAAAAGCAGAATATTTATATGATTCTAGACACGTTCCCTTCATATTAAACAGACAAACAGTTTATATATTACGAATAAAATAAAAATAATTTAATTAATAATAATATTAATTGATTATTCAATACCTTTAAATAAAAGATCAAAGTGCTTAGAAAAAAAAGATCAAAGTAATTTTTAAAAAATATTTATCTTGAATATAACTAATTTCATTTCATTAAACTATTTATAAATAAAATTAGTCGATTAACTAAATTAATTGATCAATTAAATGAATAAATATTTAATTAAAATAAAATATAAATAATTAAATCAAACTTGGATTTTTTGAAATAATAAAGAAAATAATTTTCTGAAATTAAAATAATTCAATTTTATATAAAAATAATAATTTTTGATATTAAGAACAAATTTTAAAAATAAAGCCTGAATTTTAAATTATTTTTAAAAATCATTCATACTAAACAGAATATTAGGCCACATTTAGGGTTTCAAGATCAAAGGGGCAGGGGAGGTAGGGGATGACCGGAAAGCTGGTTGAAGGTCATCGGAATCTGGGAATCAAACCCATAAACTAGCGACTTTACCATTTTTCGGTGAGTCCCGAGCAGCCTCAAAACAAAACTGATTAACTCAGTTTTTGCATCCTTTTCATTCTAAATCATCTCCGCAATTCTCTTACAACATCAACAACAACAAACGAGCAACATCCTTCGAATCCTGGGCACAAATCCGACAAGAATCGACGACCAAGAACACTTATTCCGGTGAACAACAATCTCGACAAAACCTCAACCAAATATGATAGCTTTCGTCTTAAAGAGAAGCTCTCACACATATAATTGATTAACAACATTAAGAACATCCAAAAATTACCCAGAAGATCATAATTCGACTTACAAAAACAGGGCTATAATCAATTTTCATGAACATAGGACCAATCATATATACAAATGTTACATCAAAACAAAGCTCAAAATTTCTTCAATTCAATACAATCATCAATAATAACAACCCAATAATAAATAAATCGAAAAATCATAAAAATAATCGACCCAAAACTTATGAACCCGACTAATCACTTCCCGGACTAAAAAATACAAATATATATATATATATATAAATATATCGACTGCTATATTCGTGATGAAGCTATTCATGGCATCAAAATCATCTAAAATTTAAAAGTAAACATGGACCCAAATTCGAGCAAAACGATGAAAGTCGTTGTTGCAAAATAGTGAACCTTAGTTTATGATTCATGTACGAACAGGAAGAGATCGAAGAGAGCTTTGATTTGAGTATTAGATCATCAAAAATGGTTGATTAACACTCCTAGAATCTCTTGATAAAGATGATGAATAAAATAAACGATGTTTGTACCTCGTAATTTGAAATAGTTAGCCCGAAAATAATTATTTACGGGAAAATGATTTTAAAAATACTATTTATAAATAAATAAAAATTATATACTAAAATGTTTAATAAATTACAAATATCCCGAAAATACAAAAACTGAAAATATTCGACTGATTTTTAATTTTATAAAAATGAAAGTACAATTGTTTGCGGGTTTTGACATCCTGGTCTTATCATTTTTAAGAAAACGAAATATTTTCAAAATTTAAAATAAACCCAAAAAAAATCAGATATGCAAATGAACACAACACAAGAATAAAAACGGCATATAGTTATAGCTAACAACTTTAATTTCAGGTAGCAAATAAGTGCATATAATTTCATTTTAACATGTAACAAATTTTGAAAATAATATGGTTTTACGGAACTGCAGATAATATATGCTACATGTTAAATCATGGAAAAAAGGATTTTAAATTCAAATAAACATATAATATTTCATTTAACACGTAACAATATAGTCGTAAAACATTATTTTTGAATATTTTCGCAACTCACCCGCTATTAGGGTGAACCCAGATAAAATACTAGATAAAATATTTAAAACCGATAAAATATCCACTCAATCCCTAAAATTTAATATGAACTCAATTTACCGATATTGACTAAACAATTCTCTTTTAATAAAAACTTTAAAAATATTAAGTTTAAGTAAATAATTTCAGAAAATCAACAAGATGATACAACACTTAACAATTAATACATTAAACTAATTCAGTACACGAACTCATCAAACTGGAATAAAATATGCACAATTTTATTTCTTTCAATTATAAAACTCGCACAAAATATTCAAAACATAATAATAATATATTCTAAAAATACAGGATATTACACTTCCCTAGAAAAGTATATAGTACTCTACATTATTTTTCTTTATCAATCACGGTTGATCCGAAATTTCGATAAATTTATTTTTTGGCTTAAAAAATTTCTTAACGAAGTGCAAAAAAATTGTTTAAGGATGTTCTGCCCGACCGAGAGATGCATTCGAGGATGACGTGGTGGGCCTGGAGTCCGTATTTTGGGAGGCCGGCGCGGCCTATTCCCAAACACCTAGCACATGGTACATATAACTTAACTTAGTAACTGAACTATCTTTGACTTTAAAGTTTGGTTTTAAAATAGAATACATCTTATTATTATATGTTAAAAGAAATTGATGATATCAGTATTTAAACTATCAGAGTTTATTGATCAGCATTTGATATCAGCATTTGACAGAGATGATGTCATCAGCATTTACCATTAGTATTTGTTGATTAGCTTTTATCATCAAGACTTTTTCACATCAGTATCTGTTGAGCTGGAAATTAGGATATATCAAAGAAGGAAATATTTACAGAATATATGTCAGTATAGGACTGTTATTCCGAAGGAACTAACAATGAGATTTACAGAGTGGGGGTTGAATGTAAATCTCCAAACTTTTTCAAGTTTTGAGCAGTTTCAAAGGCTATGTGTTTTGATGAATAAGTGTGTGTGAATTGCTTTGAGCTAATGCAGACATATATATATTCAAACACAAATGTAAAGAACACAAAAGACTTAAAAACTTTTCTGGTGGATTTGTTGTTCCACCAGAGATGTGTTATTTCAGAAAATCTGTGATTCAAAGAATTGATCACAGCTGCATCCTAGTACAAACTAGATGATTTTCTCTCAATGTTTTTCTAAACAGCTCTGGAAAATTTACACTCTAATTACTAGCTGCAACTTGGTTTTTATATATCACCAAGTTTACAAGTGAAGACAGAAATATAAAATACAATTGAAAAGATTCTTCACATGTTTCTTCTTTATTTCTCTATCCAATGCAATCTAGGATAATCTGTGAATCTTTGAATACTTCCTTGTTTGTACCAGAATGGAAATGCTGCATTTTCTTGATTCCTCCAAGAGGCTGCCACATTCCAATCGTCTCTGTCAACCCATGTGCCTCTATCAGCTTATAAATTATCACTGTCAACTGCTATTGAACTTAGCATCCGTTGAAGCTTTCATCCGTTGATGGATTTATCCGTTGATGCATTAGCAGTTGAAGCTTTATCCGTTGATGCCCTCATCCGTTGATGGATGTTATCCGTTGAAGCTTTAGAGACATCCGTTGAAGCTTTGTTTCTTATCCGTTGAAGAACTTTAACTTATCAGTTGATACTACTTCACTTATATAAAATTACAAGGCATGAAATATTTACAGTTAGCCCTCCTATTTGCATATACACTAGTAGTCAACATGACTTATAATTTCCCACAACATCTAAGAATTACAACTTGAATACAGAAACTGAAATGTGCTACAATACTAAACTTATTTCTAAGTAAAGCTACTCCATCAACTGATAACCAGAATGGTCTTATCCGTTGAGGCTATAAACACCGGATTTCTACTTAAGTGTTTTGTTTAGCTTATCATCAAACTAATACACATATTCCTAACAATCTCCCCCTTTTTATGTCTACTAGAATTGTAGGCATAAATTTGGGTTTAACTTGATGATAACAAAACACTTAACAAACATATGAATTGAAATCAAGTAGAAATTCAAAAGTGCTGCAAAAGTGTATGTACTGAGATAGAATTGAAGAATTACGTTGTTTCCAAGGATGCTCCTTTAGGCTGAGCAGATTATTTTCTTTTCCTTTGATCCTTTGTTTTCTTCCCTGGCCTCCTGTCATTTTCCTCTACTTGGAGTTGGAGTTGTCTGTAGAATTCAGCTTCATCTTCTTCACTGATGTCCAACTTAGATTGCATGTCCTTGAGAGTTTCATTACTGGCAATTTTAAGCTGGTCTTCAAGTCTGAAGAATCTTCTGACTCCTTTATTGTCTCTGAACTCCATCAGCCAATGAGGTGATTTATGAATTGTAATTCCATGCTCAGGGATGAGTAATGTTATAGGCAAGGAATTGGGCTCCCACCAAGTTTTCCTTATGCTGGCAATCTTGTTGAGAATCTCAGTTTTGGCAATCCTGGTAAAGCCAAAATCCCTTTTGATAGCTGAGTAGACTCTAACCAAGGTAGAATAGCCTTCATCCAGAATTCTGTAAAGGGGCCAAGTCATTTCCCCATTTCCTTTGTACTTGAACACTAATCTTTCTGGTAGTTGTCTGTAGGCATCTATTCCCCTTACTTCCTCCACCTCATACATGTAGAGTTCAATGTCTGTATGTTCCTTTATGTCACAAATGTGAACATAATCATCCTTTGAGGCTTGTGGCTTAGGCTTGGGTTTCTGAATGAATTTTCTTGAGATTAGGGGAGGTGTTGATTTGGTTTTTCTTTTCTGTTTCTTTGGTGGTGGAGAAGTATTTAAGAAGGTGGGAAATTTGATGGTGTCCCAATCAATGGGTTTCTCCTTAGGAATGATTGTTTCACCATGGATATTTAAATATGGATCAGGCACAATGGGTTCAGAGTAGAAGGTAGTGGTTTAGATTTAGATTGGGTTTCTTCAGTGTCATCTCCACTCTTCCTTTTTGCATTGGCCTTCTTTCTGTTCCCTTTCTGCCATTCCTTTCTTTCATCTACACTCTCACCTACCACATTCCCCATATCCACATTTTTTATTTCAATCTTGTTTTCTTCACTCTTGTCTTCAATCTTCTCCCTTTCTTCAGTCTGACTTGACTCTAGCTATTTTTCAAGCTTTGCTTGTGCTCTTTTGTAAGCCTTCAGCTTTTTATCTTCTTCCTTCAGCCTTTTGGTCTCTTCCCTCTTGGCTTTTGAGAATTTGGAATGTCCTTGCATCACACAGATACTCTTTCCCTCTCTATAAATGATAGCCATATTCATTCTTTCCACTACATCATTGGTCTATTTGTGCTTTATGATGCTGCCACCCAGAACTTTGTCTTCATCAACTTTGGAAGAGGAAAGTCCACTTCTTTTAATTGAGCAAAGTTAAAGGGATTTTTTGTAGAGTCCTTGTTAAGTCTAGTGTTGGGCTTGATACCACAGGCTTGAAGTTCTTGAAGGAAGTTTCTTTAACCTTATTCCTCCTTACTGGCTTGTATTCCATAGCGATTGTCTCAACCTTTGTGCTATGTTTCACAGATAAGGATTTTGTTGTTGTAGAGCCAAACACTTGTTGCATCCTTTCATCAATTCTCCTCCTTTTCTCTTTTACCTGCATCTTAGCTGTTGCTAGCTGGATTAGATCAATTCCATCAAGTTTTCCTTTGATCTGAAGTGTTGGAGAAGTAGTGATGGCAGGAACTAGCACTTTGGATATTTGAATGTTTGTAGATGGCTCTCCTTCCCCTTCCCCTTTATTCTCCCCCTTTTTGTTATCATCAAGGAGAGGGGTCAAGCCTTGTGCTTTTGCCAGCTGCATAAGTAGGCTTGTTTGAGACTGTTGATTCTGAAGAATGGTGACCACATAATTTTCAATGACTTAAACTCTGTCTTCCAACTTGGCCAGCCTCTTTTCAGCATCTGATTCTCTTCTCAATCTCAGTAACAAGTCCTGCATGGTACCATAGGGCATGACTGAATCCAACTTCTCAGAATTGTAGGACTTCAAGTCAGCTATATCCTTCTTGAGTTCATCCACACTCAGATTCTGTCATAGTTTTTGTAGCTTCATAAGATGAAGAAAATCTAGGTGGGCTTGAAGAATAGCCTTGGTACCAGCATCTGAAGTAACCTGAAGGGCCTTTTGAATAGCCATAACTTGTTTGACCAAGGAGACATTGAACTGTCTTGGTGTAGATTCCTTAGTCAAGGCCCATTCAGGTAGATTTGGAACTGAACTAGGGCCTGCATCTCCCCCTAAGTTCATGCTTCCATCAAATGAGACAGAGTCATCATCATTAGAATTTACTCCAAATTCTTTAGATGGCTCACCAGCTTGAGAAGGCATCCTATTGACAGTAACTTTATCCCTTTGTAGAGATTCTGAAATGTGTACTAGGTTCAAAGTCTGTTCTACCTCCACATTGCCCTGAGCAGCCAACAGTTGATAGGATGACACAGGATGAGTAAAAGTGTCAGCATCCAAGGAAATGTTATCAATTACAACTTTGTAATGTTGCTGAAATTGTCTTTCCTTTTCAGCATCATCCACAATCATTGACTCACTAGCAACGGCTGGATCCACCCTTATACCTTCTGTACCTGCTTTTCTATCAATTTCTCTATATTCTTGCATCAGGGGCTCCCTCTGGCTCACACACCTCACACCCTCACCCTCACCTACTAAGGTGGCACTCCTCTCACTTTCTTTTGCCATGCTGGAAGAAATAGCATGCATATTTAGACTCTCAAGCTCTCCTTTTGCCTGGGAGCAACCCAGCCTCTCACTCAAATTTTCACTCCCTTCCCTCAATCCTAGAAGTGATTGTACAATAACCATGTCTTCTACACTTGGAATTGATTCAGTTATTTGTATAGAGACTATCAACGGATAGGGAGTATCCGTTGAAGTAGGAACTGATGATATCAACGGATAACTGCTGTTAAGCTTATCCATCGAAGAACAACCACTTGTCAACGGATGAGTAATATCCGTTGATGAAGGAAAGGAAGTAGAAATTGAAAGGGACATGATTGTTGAATCTGTGTGGATTGATTTTAATTTAGGAGACACAGATTCTTTAACCAAGTCTGAAAGAATTGGCTGATGATCCAACAAATCATCTAAAAGATGATGATCACCAGTATTTGAGTGGGGCTCCTCCCTAAGTTGTAAAGAGGGAGAATTAGGAATTGATGTGAATATCATGTCCACATCCAGAGATGGTGATTGAAAATTTGGTGATTGATGTGTGTCAATTTTGAGAGAATGGGGCTGTGACTCCACATTTGTTGAAGTCACATCAAGCTGAATTTGAGAGGGCATAGATACAGGTAGGTATATCTGTGCAGTGTGTGCACCCTGTGTGGAAATTAAGGTTTTAACCTTCTTTCTTTTTGTAAAGGCTTTTACAGGTAAGTGTGTGGCTTCAGTGTCCCTCCCTCTTTTGTTCTGTGTCCCTGGTTGGGGACTATTTTCAATAGTTGCACCCTTTTGGGAGGATGCAACTAGGGATGAGTTTGAATCCTTTTCAACCACCACAGTCTTTTGAGAAACTGTGGCTTGGCTAGCTGGGGTACCACTCACCTCTCCTACCTTATCCTGGGGGGTTTCTTGATGTTCACCCCTCCCCTCACCACCCACACCCTGTTCACTCCCCTCAGGGTTGATGGTAGTTGTTATAACTATTGTCTTTTGAGAAACAACAGAGGTGGCTTTCTTCGACTTTGTTCTTGAAACTTTAGGTTTGGTGGCTTTGGTAGGAATCTGTTGGGACAAAGGCACAGATTTCATGGCCACACTTGAAGGCAAAGAAATAATGGGGTTGGAAGTAGTAGGAGTTGAAAAGTATTTACCTCACTTACCTGAGGAGCATTCATTATTGGAAAATATACTAATGGCACCTGACTGTTGAGGTTAATTCTCAAAAGGTCTGCAAGGACCCTTTTCTCTTGTGCCTAGCACTTGAGTTTATTACTCTCATTGTTTATGACCAAAACCTTCAGCAACATGGTTAGCCAATAACATAAAGAATCTAGCATAGTAGATGTTATGAGGTCTATTAGCTTTGTTACCTAACCTGGAACCTAATTCTAGCATGACATAGTTGCTAAAATTAAAGTACCTATCAGAAACTAGCATATAGAGTATATTAACAAGAGATGAAGTTATGGCATCAAAATTACTAATTTTCCCAGAGAAATCCTTGATAAATGCATTACCAAGAAAACTCCATTCTTTCCTAAGGCCTTTTCTTCTAATGCTCCCTAAACTAGCAGAATCAAAAGAATAGCCTATGGAATCTAACATACCAGATACATCATTATCAGTGTGTGGTGTCATGGCATTGTTCTCAGGTAATTTAAAATAAGACTGTATATCATCACAATTAATATAGTAATCTTTACCTTTGAGAGAGAAAGTGATGGTCATATCTGTGGGATTGAACTCTGCAGTTGTCCAAATCTCCTCAATTACCTCACAGTAAATAGTTGGGGCTTCCAGCATTGCATAGCTTAGTTTGCAGTTTTTGATAAAGTCCATCATCTTGTGATAATCTGAGTGGGCTTCATTCTTTTCCACCAAAGCTACGAAATTGTTCTTCTCATAGACAAATCCAGACTGGGACATTATCTTTACTACTGGTGCCATTGTAGTGAGTAGAGGTTGCAGAGAAAAATTGAGAGTTTTGGGAGAGAAAGAGAGTAAAAGCTTTTGAAATATTGCAAGAAAGCGTAAAGTGAAAATAAGAATTCAAAAGGCTTTTATACTTTCTTGAATTCAAGCGTAAGAAGAATGATTAAATAATATTTTTAAGTAAATTACAGTCGTTTGAGAATAAAGAAAACTATATGAATTCTAAAAACTGCCTTTAATACAAATACATACAACTGTGTATATATATGTATCAACGGTTAAGTAAAAGAATCAACGGTTGTGACTTACTTAAAACAACTGATGTGACACTTCAATGGATAAGGTAAATAGTTATCCGTTGAAGATTAACACAGTTTTATCCGTTGAAGGATAAAATTACCAGAAATGTATTTGCCTTTCAACGGATAATGAACATCCGTTGATAGACAATTTTGGCTTTCAACGGATAGGGAATATCCATTGATAGAATAATCTTTACTTAAAGCCAACTTTGTTCTTGCAGCAAATTCATTTCAGGCTTCAAAACATATTATAATAAGGACATGAATTTATGAATAATTAAGCATACCTAGCTCACTTACTAATCTTGTGAATGTTGATTCATCAAGTGGCTTGGTAAATATGTCTGCAATCTGCTTTTCACTTAGAACAAAATGAAGTTCCACTGTACCATTCATCACATGTTCCCTTATGAAGTGGTACTTGATGTCAATATGCTTGGTTCTTGAGTGCTGCACTGGATTTTCAGTAATGGCAATGGCACTTGTGTTGTCACAGAATATTGGAATTTTGTCAACAGTTATCCCATAGTCAAATAGTTGATTCCTCATCCAAAGTATCTGTGCACAGCAACTACCAGCAGCAATGTACTCTGCTTCAGCTGTTGATGTAGAAACAAAATTTTGCTTCTTGTTGAACCATGACACAAGCTTATTCCCTAGAAATTGACAGGTGCCAGTTGTACTTTTCCTGTCTATTTTGCAACCTGCATAATCTGCATCTGAGTAGCCAATTTGATCAAAACCAGACTCTCTAGGATACCAAATTCCTAGATTTGGAGTCCCTTTGAGATATCTGAAAATTCTTTTAATAGCCACTAAGTGAGATTCTTTAGGGTCAGCTTGAAATCTAGCACAGAGACATGTAGAAAACATTATATCAGGTCTACTAGCAGTTAAATATAGAAGTGAGCCAACCATGCCTCTATAGCTTGTAATATCCACAGACTTTTCATCCTTGTTTAATTCAAGCTTGGTGGCAGTGGACATGGGAGTTTTTGTAGATGAACAATCTATTAAGTCAAACTTCTTTAAAAGATCATAAATATATTTAGTTTGACTAATGAAAATTCCACCACTAACTTGTTTAACTTGTAAACCAAGAAAATAAGTTAGCTCTCCCATCATGCTCATTTCATATTTACTTTGCATTAACTTAGCAAACTTTTTACAAAGCTTATCATCTGTAGAGCCAAATATAATATCATCTACATAGATTTGTACAAGTATTGTAGAGCCATTAACATTTCTAAAGAAAAGAGTTTTGACAACAGTACCTCTTGTGAAGTGATTATCTAAAAGAAATTTCGACAAAGTCTCATACCAGGCTGTCACGAGTTCCATTTCCCTTATCAATACTTAATCTTAACAGTCAACCAACTACTGCATACTGTGACCCCACAATATACACACACACACCATAAGTTATAGTCTCAGAGATGAATACCAAAAATAACACAAGTCATTTTATTCCACAATTATAAACCATTTCACCTTAAAAAGGGTTTCTGAATAAGTTACATATTCTTTGCCATTATTACAATTCATAAATATACATAAGTCTGGTACATCGAAAGTTGAAAGCCTAGCCTATTGGTAGATCCTACCTCAGCTACACGGCATCAACGCCTACAGGAAACTGCGGAACGTTTCCTATCTGCTCACGAATTGGGAGCTTGATTCTGTTCATCTTGTCTATCTATTGTTGTGTGATGAAAGAAGAAAGCAAGGGTGAGCAACAAGCCCACTGAAATAATATGTATAATAATTTACAATATATGAGCATTCTCATAGTACTCATGAAAGTCTTGGTCAAGAAGAAATGAACCAAGTTTGATATCTTAATGCGACCAAGTCGCAAAATATTTAGTATATATGTATATATATACTTTTCAAAATCTTGGAAGTCCTCTTTCATGCATAATATACATAGAGTTCCAGTTTATAACTGTATAAAAATATCGTTGCAAGGTGATCTCATATATCTAACCTTGGCTCAACGTTTTTGTGAAAATCTTTGTCATGCATAAGATAATCATTAACCAGATATAAGTTAAAAAGATGAAGTTACAAGATACTCCAATATACTTATATCTTTTCCGAATACTACTTGAACTACCACCGTTCAAGTTATAATTAGTTTCAAAAGTTCATCACATAGATGAGACTACAAGACAAGATTTGAATAGATTCAATCTTTGAATATCATTATAAATGATGAAGTTACGAGATACTTCATTAAGTCCCGATATATATATACACCTATATATATATATATTTCATACACTCCTTGAAAACCTCTGTTATGAAAATTATAAATAGAGTTGCAGTATCCAATGAATTTGGAAAGGAGAAAACCTTGGCATAAATCTGATATCTTGGTGATCAGGCAGAGATACCAATAAGTAACCTTTTCTACTAGTAGATGGACGAATTCCCCACTGGTCATCACCCTGGCCACAATAGGACCTTATGCTGGACTGTCACTCAGCCACTTACGCATTTGATGGACTCCCACGGAGCCACTTACACTTTCATGGACGCCCACTGAGCCCATGTTGCTTATGCCGACTCAATAGATGGACTTACTTCCCGAACGTTGGGTAAGTAATCAATTCATTTATCAAAACAGCAACCTTGTTGCGAATATAAATACACCACAGAGCCGGATCCCTCAGGTTTTGAGCGAGTATTTAAATCCCCTTTAAAAGGAAGATCTTAAATATAAAAATGAGTTTTGGGATCCGCTCTAACTTTTAAAATCATTTTGAAGACTCGAAAACACTTTTAAGAATGTTTGGAGTAAGGCTGATTTAATAAAATAAATCAGTCCCAATATATTAGAAAATATCTGAATATTATTATTTAAATAATATTCCCACAAGGATAATCTTTATATAAATAATTTGAAGTAGAAGTTTTAAAACTCATACTTGAAATGAATAATAAATAACCAAAGATATACTTATACGAAAGTACGATCTTTATTTGAATAATCGAAAATAAGTTTGATTATCAAAACATCATTCTTTAATAAAATAAAGAATATTATTTAATAAATAAGTGGAGTCATAAGTCCTTGAATGAATATTCAAAATAATATTCATTAAATAAAATAAACGGAGTCATAAGTCCTCGAATGAATATTCAAACTAATATTCATTAATTAAAATAAAGTTATCGAATAAACCTTATTCGATTAATAGTTTTGAAAACTATATCTATATATATATAAATATATATATATAATATACTCGGGAATATCGACTCCCGGTTTAGAAAATGTTCACCTTTGGGTCCCCTATACTAAGGGTATACGCAACTACTGCTTATCTCTACCATAGGTATTATGCAACTATAAGTATTTGAATCAACAATTAGATATCAAGATTACGAAACAAGCATGCATATATACCATATCAACATGCTCCAATATATCGCAAGATTTGCTAATAACAATCATGCACTTATCACAAGATAATGCATATACATATATACATCACAACAATAGTATAACGGGTAGAAAACTTGCCTGAGCGACTGGGGGTGGTAAAAGTCCTGGGATGAGTCTGGTAACCTATAAACCACATATAAGTTGGAATTAAACCAAAGTCACTTATGAATCTATACTTTAACCAATTAGACTATAACGCTCGCTTTGCGCTCAACGATTCTCTTAAGTCGCTCGAGTACCCTCAGCTCCACCATTTTTAATAAATTAACCATTAAGAGTTTTAAGGCGATTCTTTCGCGAGCACCTTACCAACTGCCTAATACACTTTACATAATTGTTTCATACCCCAATTAGTCATTTAAGGTCCTTAACCAAGGTTTCAAAGTAAGGCGAGGGGTAATGGTTCGGTCGCGAAGCGCCGTTACTTAAAACGGTCGTTTCTCCTAAGCTGTACATCGGATTCAAACGAACCACATATCAAAACGAAGCTCGTAACATGAACTATCTAATCATGGCAATGGTCAAAACCTAATATTGAGTTCTCGGGTTCTGATGTTAAGAACAAAAACAGTCTAAGGTAAATCGGGCATTACGACGACTATGTTTACGCGATTACCAAGTTTTAAACCACCCCAAACAACCACCATTCAACTCACAACCAACAATACAACCAACCCTCATCCAAACCTTACTACATCAGTCCCCAAACCTCAAGATTTTCCAATTTATACAACCCCACACATGAACTACTAGCTATACTTAAGTTTCATTAACTATAAACAAGATTTCAACATCCAAATCACTACAAATCCAATCCAAACTCTAAACACACAAGCATCATGCTTCTCATTTACTATAACCATCAAAACCATTTTAATACTCAAAGTAAAGTTAGGGTTTGGAGGTGTTATACCTTCCTTGGAGTGATTAGAGTAGCTAGGAAGCCTTAAGAAGCCTTGAGAAGCCTTGGGATAGCTTAGGAATGCTTGAATCTTAAAGGAAATCAAAGAAAATAAAGTTAGTAATCTTGAAAACACTAGTAATCATCTTCTTCCTTGATTTATTGGAAGAGATTCATGAAGAAATAGAAGCTTAAACTCCTAGGATATGCTTATCTAATCATAGGGGACCTTGGGTAATTACCTTGCAAATTAACAAAGCTAGAAACTTGATTTTTGGAATTTTTCTCCTTGAAAAAATGAAAAATCCGTGAGCTATGTGTTCTTGGGAGAGTATTTGCTTTGTTGAATGTTTTGTGGTGGAAAATGAAGTGAATGGGATATTTGGATGATTTGTTGGTTGTTTAAAGTGAGTGGAGTATGACTAAGCATGACATCATCTTAGTGACTTCATCTCTTGCCACTTGTCATCACTTGGTGGTGGAAGCATCTTCTTATGCTAATCCTTGCTTAATTGTTTGGTTAATGACCGCTTATCTGTTATACGGTTCGCTTAATTTTCGTTCTCGTTTATCGTTTGAGGGATCATACCCGGGATCTTATTACTTGGGTTCCCCTAAACCTTTCTCTGGGTTCCCCTAAACCTTTCTCAATATATTATATTTCTTATATGATCCTCTCTTATAATCCTTGAATTTAAATCCTTTTTATCCTGTTACCTTATACTCAATTCTTTCGGTATCTGGTGGATTTTCGGGAAAAATCAAAGTGTTCGAATTTGGATTCTGACGATCTTTACATACACTTATATACCATATAGAGTACTAATAAGATCTCAGAATAACAATAAAAGAACCTCTACAAAGTGTGGTATGAAAAGTTTTCTTATTCAGCATAATCAGCAAAATCACTATTCATAAGGGTTTCAAAAAAATTCCAAAATTTGGGGTTATTACAGTCTCCCCTCCTTAAAAGGATTCCGTCCCGGAATCAGATAGAAAATGAATAGGGATACTCTCTTAGCATTGCACTTTCTAACTCTCGAGTAAATTTTCCCACATTGTGGTCCTACCACCAAACTCTGCCTAGTTTGATAACCCTTCTCCTAAGCACTTGTTTATTTTCAATCTATAACCCTTCCTGGTTGCTCCATATAGGTTACGTCGGGTTGCATGTCTATGCGCTCATATGCCCCTATTTGTCTGGCATCCAAATTATACTTCCTTAATATTGATACGTGGAACACGTTATGAACTTGCTACATGTTCGGGGGTAGGGCTAGCTCATATGCTAACTTCCCAATACGTCTTAATACCTCAAAGGGTCCAACAATTCGTGGGCTTAGCTTTCCTTTCTTTCCGAACCTCATCAATCCTTTCCAAGGGAATACCTATAACAGCACTAGGTCCCCTACTTCCTATTCCTTGTCCTTTCGTGTCAAATCAACATACTTCGTGTGCCCATCTTGGGCTACTACCAGCCGTCCTCTGATTAAATCTATTATATCCTTGGTTCTTTGGACCACTGCTGGTCTAAGCATCTTGCGCTCTGCAACATCATCATATCATAAGGGATATCGACATTTTCTTCCCTCAAGGATCTTATAAGGCGACATCTCGATAATGACATATGATCTATTGTCGTAAGAAAATTCAATCTGTGTTAAGTGACCATTTCAAATTCTTTCAAGTCTATTGCACAGACTCTCATCATAGCTTCTACCATTATAGCTTTTGCTTCTCAATACCCATTCTTTTCCAGTTCGTAGTCATTACTATCTTCCGTACATAATACTATACTGGTTACACTTTTGCTCTTTAGCATTCTATAACCTTTTAATAATTGCGTCAACCTTAGTATCACGAACGCGTTAGATTCGGAATACCACCGCACTGATACTACTCCTTTCTAGCTACTTCTATCTTTGAAAGCTTGATCCATCATATAGAAGTAAAAGAATTTATTGAGAGATCACTATGATCATAAACACTTGTTATATCGCATAGTTAGTACAGAAGGTGGCCAGCCTTTAGTACTTGACAAGCAATTAAACAACATGTGGTATCCTACTAGGCTTCTATCACACAGATAGATAGTCATTCGGCAATACCTCCCCTTCTGGAGGGGTTGTTCTTCTCAGCTTACGTGAAATGAAAAGAAGAGAAAAGAACGAACTGAAGAGAATTGTATATATGTAAAAAAAATATTGCCATAAAATATCTGGCTTGGAATCTACCTCTGAACTATAGAGGTTTGTCATAGGAGAACAAAACATATACGTATTTATATCAACATCAAGTATTATAACATCGTATTTCACATGCCTAAATATTTTTGCTATTCCGTCCATCATTCTATGGACCCATGCTCTTCCTCGAGCTTATACACAAACACCTTTGAAACTCCCTCGACATCGAAAATCGAATCTGGGATCTCATTCTAGACATCATCGTTACTAGAATTCTATGTTTGCATCGCAACCTTCCTCGTATAGTCATACGACCCTCTATTGATAAGGAGGAATAAATATTCAATAGGTAAATAATCTACTTAATTAGTCTATTCAATGATAACTTATACATCACCACGACCCAATTAGTGGTACTCAATCTCAACATTCATTACAATACAACTCTCACAGTTGTCATTGTCTCATTATTCATAGACTCATTGGAGCATTACTATGGTCCACCACTGACCTACTGTAGTCATTCGCTTTCCATGAGGTCTTAATAGCTAACCATACGGAGTCCATACATATCGTATCGAATTCTTCTAAGGAGGTAACATGATCACCGTTCATGATTCATGAAGAACACTCCTAATCCTGACGTACATTCATGACATGAAGCAGATAAAATGCAGAAGAGTTTTAATGAAAGCAACGATAGTAGGTTAATACCATTCTTAATCATATGTCTATATTAGGAGACATGAAGCTCAAAGGTTCATTTAGTCCTTTTTGAAACATGGTCCTGGCTTATTCTCAAGATAATTCCTTCTAAGATAGATAGCCCGCTCATGGCGATTACACGAATTAAACCTTTACCAAACTACTATTACGGTTGGGTATTGCACAGTCATCAGAAGGAATGTCAATCTTCCAAACCATAATACAACCTTCACGGCTTCAACCATTATCACTGCATTCCTCTGGCACGAGCGCCTATAATTGCTCTCTTGCACTTAGAGTGTCGGCCACCTCATTGGCCTTTCCTGATAGTAATAGTTCCTTATAATCAATATCTTTTAACCACCTTCAACTAAATTTTCTACCTCATTTCAATCACTGCTTATGTGAAAATGCTTTTCTTAAGTCCTGGTGAGAAAGAAAAAAAATCACCATTTTTCCATAAGTCATTGCCTTAGTCTTTAGATGTGAACATTGTCACGGCTGACTCTCGATCATACTTAGGACGTCTCTTATCATGGGTCCTTCTTGTTTTCACCAATCTTGACCCTCATTGGGTCGATCTATACTTTTTTATGGTTCTACACGTGCCCTACCTGGCATTATTATAATTACGTCATATTTCCTTTATCAAAATTTCTATTCTTGAGAACTTTGAATATTACCTTTTTAATTGTAAAACCTTTAAGGTTATCCTTGAATCGCTCCTCCTGTATTCCGTAGATACAGGGCATATCTGTTAGGGCGAAAACACGCGCTAATATTCACGCAAGTATACGCGTTCGCAAGTAGTATAAGATATTAATCAGATTCGTTCCCACAGAGGCTGGTTTAGGTTAAGTTTAATTTATGCACCTATGCAACAATGTATGGTTATCGATCAATGCTAAGACAAATAAAAAATTGGGTTTTTATTAAACTAAGAGATTATACTAAATAACATTAACTAAGAGAATTGAGGTTGAATTACTATATATGACAAACATGGGATCCTAACTTCATTAAATACTTCATTCAATAGCCTTCTCGTTCTTAACCTTAGCATGTGATGGTGATGACACTAATCAGATAACACGAAACTGATAAACGCCAACTTTCATTGCACGAGTACCATTCTACCAGACATCCACAAAAGAGATAGAAGCTGAATAGGCACCAATTATATTGAGACCCTATATGTCTATAGAATTTGACAACATAACGGTTTAAGAACAAGTTATTTATCTTGATTATATAGGGCAAGTAAAACGGTTAGAGTTACCTACGAATCATGCATACACGTACATGAACCTATGCTAGCATGGCAAGTTCTAAACCTCTATATTCACTGTCACTTCAATAGAGATTAACACGCTATCTTATATGTTAGCTACGCACATAAGACGAATAAGCACAACCAATACTAGGATATCAATCAATCACCACACACCAAGATATCGAAACAATTAATTATTGAAATCCATAAGTAAATCCGCTAGAATCCCATGACAACGATTAGCCCATAATCGAACTCATCGTCACCATGGGTTCCAATGAAAGCATGGTATAAACAAGGTCTTAATAAACTAAATAATAATCAAAGTATGAATAAACGAGATCTAGGTTCAACAAGAATGAAAACGAGCATCCAAAGTTACAACTAATTCAAAGAATCACAAGTTGAAAACAAGATCTTCATTTTCGGAGTTGTTCTGTGCTTCTAGGTCTTCTCCTTGGTATCCCCTTCGCTTCTTGCGTAAAACACAATCTTCTTCTTCTTAATTCCCCCTGTGAAAACGTCTCAAATCTACTTATATAATAGTCCCATAAAACTCAGATTACATAGAAGTTGGAAGCCAAACAGAAGTAGAAGTCTAAAATAATTCAGCAAAATTCCCGACCCTGCGCGGCCGCTCAGCATAGCTGCGCGGGCGCGCAGGTTGCTGCGCGGCCGCTCAGCATAGCTGCGCGGGCGCGCAGGCCTCTACTGGAAAAAATCCAAGTTTGCTCCGTTTCTTCGCCGTAATCTGCCCGTTCCTTTCCTCTCGCAATGGTGAACACATGCCAAGGCTTATTCTTGATGATTCCTCCCCCGAAATGCAACTAATACCCTGAAATGCATGAACACTAGAAAAACGCATCAAATACAAAAATACTTGATTTCAAGACACCAATTTAAGCCATTTTAAGACGTTCTAAGTGGTATAAAATACCACTTATCACACCCCCAAACTTAAATCGATGCTTGCCCTCAAGCGTCACAGACTCAAAAACAAATAAAAATATGAATGAATACAATCTATATGATAATGCAGCGATACCCCTTACTACAATTAATCAACCAAATTGCCACATCTCAACGAATGCAGTTAGACAACTAAAGATCAATAAACTCATGCAAACGGACATACAGCCAGAAACGTGGTGTGTGCAAATGCTTAACAGATATGCTTCAGAACTAGACCAATTACTATGACTAGACTATCCTCAAGGCAATCCTACGATTATACAAAGAATAAAAATTCCAGGCACAAAGTGATATACAACACTACAAGAACTCTGGAGCTTACTACGGAATCGTGCTTTTTATTTACAACTCAAATGCTTATTTGACCGTGCAATGAGTGAGATCCACAAAAGACTTATACAATGATATCCATGTAACGAGCGTTAGGTTAGCGGATCCCAGACTCTAAAAGCCTTAGGTCGCTAGGCACAAAGTCCCCTAAGAACTTAATAACTCGAATACCAAAGAGCCCACTCTTGATCAATTATGCCAATTTTTTTTTTGTTTTAATTTCTGAGCAAGTGCGTTTCGCTCCATCTTGCTCAACCCTAGACTACTCGCAACATACGCGAGCCGGCTACTAGCCATTTGACGCCTAGCCACAACTAGCAACAACTTCCATATTTTTTTCTCCAAAATTTTTCTTTTTCATGTCTTTATCACTAAGAACCTATAATCGAATTCTAAGCATAATAAGTAGATTGACCTTGAAAACAACCAAATCATAACACAATCTAGCCCTTTCGCATTCTCTAAAACTTAGTGGACTTACAATTGTTTCTAGCATGTATATCAACCTACACAACTTAATATCACTTTAATGCTATCACTACACTCGCATCAATATCACAATTCAGTCGATAAATCATTGCAAAAGGGATCATGGTAAATGCATGAGCTACATGACATTCATAAAAAAAAACTATATGGCATAAATTATGCAACTATATGAACTAAACTATCATGAATATGCAACTAAATGACACACACACAATATTCCTTAACTACCACCCCCATACTTAAAATTTTCAATGTCCTCATTGAAGGCAATAATAAGGATTTCAGGCATACCTAATTAGCGGGAGATTCACCCTCGTCGGGTGGAGGATCAGGTGGCCAATCAACCTCGCCACCAGTGTCTCGAACAACAGTACCGAAAGCATGTGTCAAATCTGCAGCAAAATGACGGTGAATATCGTGCATGGCCTCCATACGCCTAGTTACTCGCCTGTACTGCTCATCACCAACACCAGTCCTATCAACTATCTGCTACACATGAAAAGAACCCTCTATAGGCACTGGAGGATCTGTTCGGCTACCCTCTACATCATCAAAGATATATCCCAACCCCTTATCAGGGGGTGCACCTAACAATGAATAACTCAAGTAATCTGGTAGTGGGTTGAGCTCAAGTGTGGGAGCATCTTCAATAGACGGCTCGAGACGCTCCTGAGAAATTTTCAGCTCTACTAACCCAAGAGAATCGAATGGCACATCCAACTTCCTCTTCCACAGAGGTGCATTCAAAACCTGAATTTGCTCTACTTTAAAGCACTCCTCTTTAGCTGTGGGTAATTTTATTTCCTTGAACACATTGAAAGTGACCTTCTGATCATGAACCTTCATCATAAGCTCTCCTTTTTGTACATCGATCATAGTTCGGCCTGTAGCCAAGAATGGTCTGCCCAAGATAATGGGAATCTTCTTATCTTCCTCGAAATCAAGAATTACAAAGTCAGCAGGGAAGAAGAGTTTATCCACCTTGACCAAGACATCCTCCACTATACCTCATGGATAAGCGATGGAACGGTCAGCTAGTTGCAATGACATGTATGTTGGTTTCGGCTCAGGCAGACCAAGCTTCTTGAAGATAGATAAGGGCATCAGATTGATGCTAGCTCCTAAATCACATAAACATTTGTCGAACGACAAGTTTCTGATGGTGCAAGGAATAGTGAAGCTTCCAGGATCTTTAAGCTTCGGAGGCAACTTTTGTTGCAGCACAGCACTGCATTCCTCCGTTAGAGCAACGGTCTCTAAGTCATCGAGCTTCACTTTCCGAGAGAGAATACCTTTCATAAACCTCGCATAGCTAGGCATCTGTTCAAGAGCTTCAGCGAAAGGTATGTTGATATGAAGTTTCTTGAACACCTCCAGAAACTTCTCAAACTGCTTATCCAGCTTTTTCTTCTGCAGCCTTTTAGGAAAAGGAGGTGGAGGATAGATCTGTTTCTCCCCTGTATTACCCTCAGGAGGAGTGTGTTCCACAGTAGTCTTCCTTGGTTCCACCTCTACTTCCTTCTGCACATCTTCTTCAGCCACAACTGCATTTTCTGAATCTTGAGATTTTTCAGGCTCTTCCTCTTGCTGAATTTGGGGGCTTGCGACCTTTCCAGACCTTAAGGTGATGGCGTTCACATGTTCTTCAACTTCCCTCTTTCCTGGATTGGCTTCTGTATCACTAGGAAGCGTTCCTGGTGGTCGATTCAATAAGGCATTAGCAATTTGCCCTATTTGGTTCTCCAGAGTCTTGATAGAAACAGCTTGGCTTTGGCATATAAGAGCCTGGTTTTTGCACATAAGCCTCAACTCCTCTAATTCAGATTTTTCATTCGAAGATAGACCTGCATCATGAGTTTGTTGTTGAAGTTGGAGTTGTTGCTGAAAACCAAGAGAGTTGAACAGCTTATTTCCAAACGGCTGGAACGGCTGTTGCATCACATTATGATTGTTGCTCCAGCTGAAGTTAGGATGATTCCAGTTGTCAGGATGATAAGTGTCTGGAACTGGTTGTTGCGATCTCTGAAAGTTGCTCACAAACTGAGCTGAGTCGCTAGATATAGCGCATTGCTTTGTCGCATGCGGACCTGCACACAGCTCACAAACACTTATTATCTGCTTAACACCATAGTTAGCCAGAAAATCGATCTTCATAGACAACGCCTTTAGTTGAGCAGTGATAGCCGTAGCTGTATCCACTTCAAGAACTCCTGCTACCTTGCCCTGTGGATATCTCTGGGTTGGATACTGATATTCATTAGCAGCCATCAGTTCAATTAGATCATAAGCTTCCTTATAGCTCTTTGCCCATAATGCTCCGCCTGATGATGCATCGAGCATGTGTCTGGACTGTGCTCCCAACCCATTGTAAAAACAAGTGATGATCATCCAATCAGGAACTCCATGATGAGGACACTTCCTAAGCATCTCCTTGTAGCGCTCCCAAGCTTCACTTAGCGATTCTCCCGTTTACTGCGCAAATTGAGTAATAGCGTTCCTCATTGCAGCTGTCTTCGCCATAGGGAAGAATTTAGTAAGAAAATTCTGAGCAAGATCTTCCCAAGTAGTAATCGAACCAGCTGGTAGAAAGTGTAACCAGCTCTTAGCCTTGTCCCTCAAAGAGAATGGGAATAGTCTCAGCTTCACAGCATCTTCGAAAACACCGTTGAACTTGAAGGTGTCGCATATTTCAATGAAATCCCTAATGTGTGTATTGGGATCTTCCGTTGGAGAACCCCCAAACTGGACTGAAGTCTGTACCCATTGAATTATGCCAGGCTTGATCTCAAAGGTATTAGCTGTGATAGCTAGCCGGACAATGCTAGATTGAATGTCATTGATCTTGGGTTGAGAAAAATCCATCAAGGCTTTCGTTCGTGCTGCTGGATCTCCCATCGTAATGAGTACCTGAAACACAAACAAATAAACCGTGAAAGTAAAAGAATCCGAGTCAGTGAACTTTAACGACCACTGATGACAAGCACATAAACTAAAAATTAACACCGAGTCCCCGGCAGCGGCGCCAAAAACTTGTTAGGGCGAAAACACGCGCTAATATTCACGCAAGTATACGCGTTCGCAAGTAGTATAAGATATTAATCAGATTCGTTCCCACAGAGACTGGTTTAGGTTAAGTTCAATTTATGCACCTATGCAACAATGTATGGTTATCGATCAATGCTAAGACAAATAACAAATTGGGTTTTTATTAAACTAAGAGATTATACTAAATAACATTAACTAAGAGAATTGAGGTTCAATTACTATATATGACAAACATGGGATCCTAACTTCATTAAATACTTCATTCAATAGCCTTCTCGTTCTTAACCTTAGCATGTGATGGTGATGACACTAATCAGATAACACGAAACTGATAAACGCCAACTTTCATTGCACGAGTACCATTCTACCAGACATCCACAAAAGAGATAGAAGCTGAATAGGCACCAATTATATTGAGACCCTATATGTCTATAGAATTTGACAACATAACGGTTTAAGAACAAGTTATCTATCTTGATTATATAGGGCAAGTAAAATGGTTAGAGTTACCTTCGAATTATGCATACACGTACATGAACCTATGCTAGCATGGCAAGTTCTAAACCTCTATATTCACTGTCGCTTCAATAGAGATTAACACGCTATCTTATATGTTAGCTACGCACATAAGACGAATAAGTACAACCAATACTAGGATATCAATCAATCACCACACACCAAGATATCGAAACAATTAATTATTGAAATCCATAAGTAAATCCGCTAGAATCCCATGACAACGATTAGCTCATAATCGAACTCATCGTCACCATGGGTTCCAATGAAAGCATGGTATAAACAAGGTCTTAATAAACTAAATAATAATCAAAGTACGAATAAACGAGATCTAGGTTCAACAAGAACGAAAACGAGCATCCAAAGTTACAACTAATTCAAAGAATCACAAGTTGAAAACAAGATCTTCTTTTTCGGAGTTGTTCTGTGCTTCTAGGTCTTCTCCTTGGTATCCCCTTCGCTTCTTGCGTAAAACACAATCTTCTTCTTCTTAATTCCCCCTGTGAAAACGTCTCAAATCTACTTATATAATAGTCCCATAAAACTCAGATTACATAGAAGTTGGAAGCCAAACAGAAGTAGAAGTCTAAAATAATTCAGCAAAATTCCCGACCCTGCGCGGCCGCTCAGCATAGCTGCGCGGGCGCGCAGGCCTCTACTGGAAAAAATCCAAGTTTGCTCCGTTTCTTCGCCGTAATCTGCCCGTTCCTTTCCTCTCGCAATGGTGAACACATGCCAAGGCTTATTCTTGATGATTCCTCTCCCGAAATGCAACTAATACCCTGAAATGCATGAACACTAGAAAAACGCATCAAATACACAAAATACTTGATTTCAAGACACCAATTTAAGCCATTTTAAGACGTTCTAAGTGGTATAAAATGCCACTTATCAATATCAAAATACCATTTACTAATACTAGAACCATTGTCTATGTACTTCTAAAAATTTTCTCTATTGATCTTTAAAGGTTGTTGTTACCATAATCCTTTTTAATTTATACTGCCAAAACTCATGATGTCCCTATTAAGGGCGAAATGCCAACCTTTATGCATTCCCATAGGATTCATCTCAAGTTATCGAGGTTCTATCCTTAATTCCACCTTTAAAAAGGTACATGCATCCTTCCATGAATAAATCAAGTCATATTTCCTTGATCGATTATCTTATTCATCATTCGCACCTCGATAGTCTATAACTAATTTTATAATAGCATCTTTATTCAAATTGAGGTCAATCCATATGGCCTCCAAAAGATAACAATGGTTATCCGCTTTTCTCTCCTGATTTGGTAATGATAACATGGATGTTCTGGAAGATATTGGTCGTGTTCAACGTGAAAATCTTCTTAATAAATCCTCATGTACTTTTGTTGTTTATCTCAACAGTCATCTCAATGTTGGGATATCTTTCATACCTGACGTCTCCCTTTCTGGGTATCATGCCACCGGTCTTACACTTCACATTCTTGAAGGTCACTTCCTTCATCCAATTTTCCTAATTTCTTATTTTCTTGTCTCCTTAGTCTATCCTCATCTCATTATTTATCCTTCGAAATATCTCAAGGTTTCCTCGAATACTCTCAACTTAAGGGGATTAATTATACGTATCGCTTATGCCTTCAACCTTGAATTTATCTCATGATCAGTCACAATCGCGCTGATGATGACACACTTCTCTATATTTATTGCAAGGGTTTCTTAGGGTTTTCCATACCTAACTCCCTTATCACATCTCAACTCTATTTCCTTTATATCCCTTTATACTCCTTCCCTTTTTAGTCTTTTATTTTCATTTCCATTACAACCATTACATGAACCAACATAACATAAGCATTGATTTCAAACATTCCGTCATTCTGGATTCGTGTCCTCAGAACGAATCTTGACAACTTTTACAACTTAGATTCATAATTCATCATACTCATCCGCTTTTGTTCTAGCTCCAAAGCTTTTACACTATCTCCTTATCCTTGGGAATTACTTTCCCGAAAACAATTGACTGGACTTTAATCAGTTTATCATAACCTCTGGCTCCGTGCCTATCTTGGCCTTTCACCAGCGGGTGGCCTCTCTCTTAGGAGGGTAAGTGATAAAAACAGTCTTTTGCGCTTCATCAATCATTTAGAATATAAAATCATTTCTCTATTTCCTTTAGCCAGGCTCTTTCCTCGGCTAGGTCAGCTTGTTCCTTGGAACTCTGAGAGCTTAGCGACTTAAAGGTCCTGAAAGAATTTCTCACCGCATTGTTTCCTCAAGGTGGTGGTTGGGAATAAAAGTATAAGTTCTGTTTAGACAGGTCCATGAATTGCCCAATAGGAGTACCATCCTGGTTCTCCCTATCTTGTTTGACTTCTGTTTTCTCAGTATGAAACGTTTCAACCTTCTCCCATAATCGAGGTTATCTTATACGTTAAAAACCTTGTTTTCCACTCTATTATGTTATGGGTTCTTTCTTTCTTGATGGCAAACTCCCTGACTATCACATTCAGGGTTTGCCCTAAATCTTATTCCTCAAACTATGGCTCTCATCTAAGTTCTCATCCTTAAGCTCTTGAACTTTTGGAACCCAAATTTTGTAGGAACACCTCACTATCCCCTTATCATCTTTCTCGGTATGGATCTTTTCTTCAGTCATTGACTCTCTGCCTTCATTCATCACTTTTTCTTGGCACAATATTATATTTTCCAATAATTCAGACTGCATAGCGATCTCAAACAGCTTTTCGGTACCGGCTCCAGTTGCGTTCACTTCTATTTCCATTTTCTCAAAGTCTCTTATCAACTCTCTTAGAGACAATATCATCTTGAGTTTCTCCTTTCTACTAAGGGCATTAGCCACCATTTTGGCTTTCCCTGGATGATAAAGAATCTCATAATCGTAATCCTTGATTAGCTCTAACCACCTCATTTGGCGCATGTTGAGCTCTTTCTGCGTGAAAATGTACTAGAGCACTTATGGCTTGTGTAAATCTCGCACTTCTCTCCATACAAGTAGTGCCTCCAATATTTAGGGCAAAACTATTGCCACGAGCCCAAGCTCATGGGTGGGGATATTGAATTTTATATTCCCTTAATTGCCTTGACGCGTACGCGATTACCTTACTGTGCTGTATAAGAATCACCCTAATTCCTTATGCGAAGTGTCAGTACACTTCACAAAATCTCATTTTCCATCCGGCAATGCCAACATAGGGGACGTCACCAACCTTTGCTTCAGTTGTTAAAAGTTGTTCTCACATTTCTCTGTCCATTCGAACTTCTCAGCCGCGTTAAAGGGGCTACTATCTTTACAAACTTGAACGAACCTCTGGCAGTGACCGGCCAATCCTACCTGTGGTAGTCGCCCTAACCATGGTTATCAATTCCTCAGCGGTCATCTCTTCAGTCTTGTTAGGATCCTCCACGAGATCCTTCTCAACAACAATCCCTTCTGGGACAACATTCTCAACCGCTACATCCTCAATATGAATATCATCCGGTCCCTCATTAGGGTGTTCCATTGGATCCACAATCCGATCCCCAATCAGTAATAAAACATCATCGCGCTGTTGGTCCTCAACCTCAGGGTTCGGAGTCCCGCTACTATATACGATAATGAACTACGCTTCTATCACGATATTTATAAGGGTTCCCATAGGGTTTTAACTGTCAGTACTACGTTAGGTAGCCCGACTATGAACTTGGCAAGAGTTCTTATTATCTTAGTGAACTTATTATCTTAACGTCACATCATCTCTGAGGTTTATAACGCTTAGCTCTGATACCATTTCTGTAACACCCCCAAATCCGGGGTCGGGGATCCAGGTTGTCATGAGTTCCATTTCCCTTATCAATACTTAATCTTAACAGTCAACCAACTACTGCGTACTGTGACCCCACAATACACACACACACACCACAAGTTATAGTCTCAGAGATGAATACCAAAAATAACACAAGTCATTTTATTCCACAATTATAAACCATTTCACCTTAAAAAGGGTTTCTGAATAATTTACATATTCTTTGCCATTATTACAATTCATAAATATACATAAGTCTGGTACATCGAAAGTTGAAAGCCTAGCCTATTGGTAGATCCTACCTCAGCTACACGGCATCAACGCCTATAGGAAACTGCGGAACGTTTCCTATCTGCTCGCGAATTGGGAGCTTGATCCTGTTCATCTTGTCTATCTGTTGTTGTGTGATGAAAGAAGAAAGCAAGGGTGAGCAACAAGCCCACTGAAATAATACGTATAATAATTAACAATATATGAGCATTCTCATAGTACTCATAAAAGTCTTGGTCAAGAAGAAATGAACCAAGTTTGATATCTTAACGCGACCAAGTTGCAAAATATTCAGTATATATGTATATATATACTTTTCAAAAACTTGGAAGTCCTCTTCCATGCATAATATACACAGAGTTCCAGTTTATAACTGTATAAAAATATCGTTGCAAGGTGATCTCATATATCTAACCTTGTCTCAACATTTTTGTGAAAATCTTTGTCATGCATAAGATAATCATTAACCAGATATAAGTTAGAAAGATGAAGTTACAAGATACTCCAATATACTTATATCTTTTCCGAATACTACTTGAACTACCACCGTTCAAGTTATAATTAGTTTCAAAAGTTCATCACATAGATGAGACTACAAGACAAAATTTGAATAGATTCAATCTTTGAATATCATTATAAATGATGAAGTTACGAGATACTTCATTAAGTCCCGATATATATATACACCTATATATATACATTTCATACACTCCTTGAAAACCTCTGTTATGAAAATTATAAACAGAGTTGCAATATCCAATGAATTTGGAAAGGAGAAAACCTTGGCATAAACCTGATATCTTGCTGATCAGGCAGAGATACCAATAAGTAACCTTTCTACTAGTAGATGGACGAATTCCCCACTGGTCATCACCCTGGCCACAATAGGACCTTATGCTGGATTGTCACTCAGCCACTTATGCATTTAATGGACTCCCACTGAGCCACTTACACTTTCATGGACGCCCACTGAGCCCATGTTGCTTATGCCGACTCAATAGATGGACTTACTTCCCGAACGTTGGGTAAGTAATCAATTCATTTATCAAAACAGCAACCTTGTTACGAATATAAATACACCACAGAGCCGGATCCCTCAGGTTTTGAGCGAGTATTTAAATCCCCTTTAAAAGGAAGATCTTAAATATAAAAATGAGTTTTGGGATCCGCTCTAACTTTTAAAATCATTTTGAAGACTCGAAAACACTTTTAAGAATGTTTGGAGTAAGGCTGATTTAATAAAATAAATCAGTCCCAATATATTAGAAAATATCTGAATATTATTATTTAAATAATATTCCCACAAGGATAATCTCTATATAAATAATTTGAAGTAGAAGTTTTAAAACTCATACTTGAAATGAATAATAAATAACCAAAGATATACTTATACGAAAGTATGATCTTTATTTGAATAATCGAAAATAAGTTTGATTATCAAAACATCATTCTTTAATAAAATAAAGAATATTATTTAATAAATAAGCGGAGTCATAAGTCCTCGAATGAATATTCAAAATAATATTCATTAAATAAAATAAACGGAATCATAAGTCCTCGAATGAATATTCAAACTAATATTCATTAATTAAAATAAAGTTATCGAATAAACCTTATTCGATTAATAGTTTTGAAAACTATATCTATATATATATAAATATATATATATATATATATATAATATACTCGGGAACATCGACTCCCGGTTTAGAAAATGTTCACCTTTGGGTCCCCTATACTAAGGGTATACGCAACTACTGCTTATCTCTAGCATAGGTATTATGCAACTATAAGCATTTGAATCAACAATTAGATATCAAGATTACGAAACAAGCATGCATATATACCATATCAACATGCTCTAATATATCGCAAGATTTGCTAATAACAATCATGCACTTATCACAAGATAATGCATATACATATATACATCACAACTGATGGAATTTGCGGATGAGCGGAAGCGTGAAATAACAATTATTCCATAAAAACCATATACCGGACATATAGAAAAACATATAAAAGGGAAAAACTGAGGAATCGAAATCATACCTCGTGAATCGAAGCTTTATAAAATTGGAGTGCTAGCAGTTGCTCCTCAGTGTGTGAAGCACTCTACCGGTATCCACCAAGAATGATCCGCTTCGATGAACCTTTTTATAAAACTAAGCTTATATAAAAATGGAGTTTTGGGAGAGAGAGAAGAATAAGATGGAGGCTAGGGTTTTTACAAAACCAAAATTGTGTGTGTTATTTTTATGAGCCATCCATCTCATTCTATTTATAGGACTCTCCTAGGGTTTTATAATATATCTTTATATATATTAACCCCCACATTTTATCTTCATAAAATGCTTTAATAATAATTAAAACTATTTTAATCATTATTTCTTTTTTCTTAACTATTTAGAAAATAATTCTCTCTCTCATTTTTCATCAAAGAAAATATTCTTTTATGGTGTGACCCTATAGGTTCAATATTATGCCGGTAGTAGAAATAAATAATAATAAACTTTTATTAATTATTTATATGAATATTAAAATTCACTAAATATAATTAACTGATTAATTATATTTATTCTACATCGTGAGTGATGTTTCTCAACATATCGCGACTATCCGGATAATATGAATTCACTGCTTAGAATACCAAGAACCTGTCAGTGAATAGTTACCATACAATTAACTCCTTCTACCCTCCAACGTCCTGATTAAATACAAGGCATGGATCTTGTGTCAAGCCTATCTAATTTAATCATTTGCTTTCCCCTTCACTATGCTCAGTTCTATGTAAATTAGAAACTCCTTTCTAATTTCATTCACTCTGGCCAGAGATTCCTGAACTAGCATAAGTGGATCAGCTTTGAACATTCTCTTCCTTCACTGGAAGGGGTAGATCCTTTATTGATCATACACTATCTTCGTGTACAAATTCCTATACCCAGTAGAGCCCTAATAATTGTCCCTGGAGACTAAGAACTAAACCAAAGCATAGTTCAGTGTACACAAGATGACTATGATGACCTCAAGTCTAAGGATACTTGTACAACTATCACTATGTGAACAACTGCTGACACGTGAGTGAACTCCATCAGTTGTTCAGCTGTGCGAGTCATGTTCAGTGAACTTATTCTATAATAAGCACCTACATACTTGCTATAGTGTCACCACACAAATATCTATGAGAACAGACATCCTTCAGAATGAAGCAAGCATAGTATGTACCGATCTTTGCGGATTATTAATTACCAGTTAGTATTCCTATGACCAGGAACTATTTAAGTTTAGAATTATCATCTTTTAGGTCTCACTATTATGATCTCATCATAATCCATAAAAAGCTTTACTCTAAACTATGGTATATCTTATTTAAACACTTAAATAGATAGAGCCCGTAATAAAACAAAACAAGTCTTTTATTAATATCAATGAAATCAAAATAGATTACATAAAAAGTTATTCCTAAATCCTCATTCATGATTGGACTTAGGACATATCTCTTTCAATCTCCCACTTGTACTAAAGCCAATCACTATGGTATCTAATATCCATCTTGTCTTTATGACGATCAAAGTGACTTTCAGAAAGTGGCTTTGTGAGTGGGTCTGCTATGTTGTTATGTGTGTCATCTCTCTTTCAATACAATACAAGAAATGTTACCGCGCTCCCACTAACCCTTTTGTAGACACATGGTTCATCTACGTTTTTGATACAACAAAACTCTTTGATTGTCTCATCAAAACAGATGTTCCATCTACGAGAAGCTTGCTTTAAACCACATATGCTTCGCAGCAGCTTACACACTAGGTTTTCATTTCCCTTGGAAAGAAAACCATCTGGCCATTTGCCAGATCTCATAGTCATAGTAAGCAGCAATCGCAAGCAAAATCCGAACTGATTTTAACAGGGCTACAGGTAAAAGGTTTCATCAAAGTCAATCCATTGCCTTTGTTTGAATCCTTTTGCCACAAGCCTGACTTTAAAGGTCTCCACCTGGCCATCTGCTCTAATCTTTCTTATGTATACCGTATACATAGATTCCATTTCGGATTTCATGGCACTTTGCCATTTCTCTGAGTCAACACTACTCATAGCCTCATTATAGGTCATAGGGTTGTCATCATCAATGATTGACAACTCATTGTCATTCTCAATGACAAGGCCATAATACCTCTCAGGTTGGCGAGACACTCTCTCTGACCTACAAACGGGCTGTTCCACAGAAGGTTGTTCAGTCTGAACAGGTGTTTCCACTTGATCCGTAGTAGTTTGTGCTTCTTGAACTTCATCAAGTTCAATTTTGCTCCCACTGTTTCCTTCAGGGATAAACTCCTTTTCCAAGAAGGTAGCATGTCTGGAGACAAACACCCGATGATCGGTGTAAAAGTAATACCCTAAAGTCTCTTTAGGATATCCCACAAAACTACATTTTACGGATCGAGATTCCAGCTTATCTGGGTCAACTTTCTTGACATAAGCTGGACATCCCCAAATCTTAACGTGTTTAAGACTCGGTTTCCTTTCTTTCCATATCTTATATAGAGTTTGAGGAACAGATTTGGAAGGCACCTTATTCAGTAAATATGCTGAGGTTTCCAATGCATAACCCCATAAGAATACTGGAAGATTCGCATAGCTCATCATGGACCGAACCATGTCTAACAAAGTTCGATTTCTCCTTTCAGATACCAATCTGGAGGAGTCCACTGGGAGACTATACCCTTTTCTTTGAGATAATCCAGAAATTCTCCATTCAAGTATTCACCACCTCGATCTGATCGAAGAGTTATAATACCATTTTTGGTTTGTTTCTCCACTTCATACTTATACTCTTTGAACTTTTCAAAGGCTTCAGACTTGTGTTTCATCAAATACACATATCCGAATCTAGATCTATCATCTATGAAAGTAATGAAGTACGAAAATCCACCCATGGCTTGCGTAGACATTGGTCCACATACATCTGTGTGTACCAATCCTAGAAAATATGCAGCCCTCTCTCCATGTCCACTAAATGGAGATTTGGTCATTTTACCCAATAGACAAGACTCGCATGTAGGATATGATTCAAAATCAAAGGGGTCTAGTAACCCTTCCTTATACAATGTCCGAAGTCTATTTTCACTAATATGACCTAGCCTACAGTGCCATAAATAGGTCAGATTTTCATCATCTCATTTTATTTTATTAGTTTGTTCAAACTGAAGTAAATCATGCTCTACGTCACATACATACAGACCATTATTTAAAATTCCACGTCCATAAAGAATATTATCTCTAAGGATAGAACATCCATTATTCTTAATAATAAAATGAAAAACCATCCAAATCCAATATAGGAATAGAAACAATATTCCTTACAATCGAGGAAACAAAATAACAATTATTTCAAACAATAGTCTTTCCCGTAGGCATATGTAAATGAAATGATCCTACATCTTCAGCAGCAACTCTTGCTCCATTTCCCATCAGTAGAATCACCTCCTCTTCCTTAAGAGTCCTACTTCTCCTTAGTCCCTGCAACGAATTGCAGATGTAAGAACCACAGGCGGTATCTAATACCCAAGTAGAAATTTGACTTAATGACATATTCATTTCTATCATGAACATACCTGAATCAGAAGCGGTAGTCTCACTCCCCTTCTTCTTCTTCAACTCTGCAAGGTAAACCTTGCAGTTCCTCTTCCAGTGCCCCACCTTGTTACAGTGAAAGCAAACAACTTTGCTCTTGGGGTCTTTAGCTTTTGATGGAACCGACTTTTCTTCACCTACTTTCTTCTTTTCGGAAGGGTTCCTCTTCCTTTTCTTAGGATTGGAACCTTCACCAATTAGAAGAACAGGGCCCTTATTAGGGGGGAAATTTGATTCCGCAGTCTTCAACATGTTGTGGAGTTCAGCCAGGCTGACATCCAACTTATTCATGTGAAAGTTCACAACAAACTGCGAAAACGAACCCGGAAGTGATTGCAAGACCAAGTCTTGGCTCAGCTCCCCATCCATGGCAAAACCAAGTTGTCCAAGACGTTTAATCAAATTGATCATCTTAAGTACATGGTCATTCACGAATGATCCCTCAGACATCCTACAACCGAACAACTCCTTCGATATCTCATATCGAGCTGTCCTCCCTGGCACATCATACAACTCTTGTAGATGCATAAAGATAGTGTGAGCATCCATATGCTCATGCTGCTTCTGTAACTCAATGTTCATGGAAGCTAGCATGATGTATTGAGCAACATTTGCATCATCTATCCACTTACGATACACAACATGTTCATCATTATGTGAATCGTTAGCAGGTTTAGTAGGCTTAGGTGAGTCAAGCACATATTCCGGCTTCTCCACCCTGAGAACAATTCTCAAGTTTCGATGCCAGTCATCAAAATTAGGATCAGTCAACTTGTGAGCATCTAGTATACTCCGGAGTGATAGTGTAGAAGACATAACGAATATAGTAAATCTGTAAATGATAAACACATAACAACACTTAGCAAATATTCAATTTTATTTCTAAACACTATATGAATCGGGTCTTTATTCATAAGTGGCTCCCACTAGTTTATCTAATTTATTCAACCCCCTACGTGAAAAATAAGCATTCATAATGCTAGTGGGAATAGGGATCCTACATTCCATCACACAACCTCGGTTGTGGCACGAACCGCCATGTAATGTTCAATAGGCAGACAACTCTTGTCAATTACATCTTATGTTATTCCCTAATCAAACTTTAGCCTCTTGAATACTTGAGTCACGGCTGTGGCACGACAAACTCAATATTCTAAGTCAAGTCTAACCCAACATTCCGTACAATTGAATCAGTCTCCAACGGCCCACGGCTGTGGCACGTAACGACCCTTAGATTCTAATTTAATGTACACATCTCTATGTAATAGACAAGTATTTCTTATTTCGAAATCAAAGCCCTCGGCTGTAGCACGAAACGACAATGATTTAAAAATAAGAACCACTTTCTATCATGTTGGAAGGCTATGACCGACACAAGCCCGTTGTGTCATTGGCCAATTACTACTTGATATTATTTAATTTTAGAGGGATTATATTACGTTACAATCATAATCATATTATAAAGAGATTCTTCCTTTTAAATTAAATATTTCAAATCAATAATCGATAATCAGATGATTCCCAGATCGGGTGGAGCATTGTCAAGAGGTGTCACTTAATAACCCTTTCTTCCAGATAGAAATCTGTTGTTGACAGAATCATCCTTTCTCTCAAAATTGAAAATTCATATTTAATTACGTGTTTCATAAACACAAGAATCTCATGATTGTATTCATAATATTATTGTCAAGGCAAGAAACAATTCTTATTCTAGATTTTCTAGAGCACGCCTTATATTGATTTAAGTTCACCTAAATCTATCATCGCATGGTAAACACATGCAAATATCTCATATATAAATATAAATAAACAAGTAAGCATGCAAGTAATATCATGTCACACATTGATATAATGATGTATGGATTTATTATAGCATTTAAAAGCAATTAAAACAATTAAAACATGCTTTAAAACACTTTCGGGAATATAAACAGTTCAAAACTTTTATATAAAAAATATTTGACCACTCCATTAGATCCGTCTCGGAAAAACGAATCCAACGATATATTGCACGCCCAAAACGGAGTTACGAAACTCCCAAAAATCAAATTTTAAAAAGACAGATGGGCTGTAACGCATTATAGGAACGCGTTACAAGGGCTGTAACGCATTCCGGTAATGCGTTACAACACTTTTGAGCCTTTAAGTGTGTAACGCATCCCGTAAATGCGTGACCCCCTTTTTCCCGCGCGTGCGCTCCACGCGCCTGGCACAGCCGACTCTGCAGAAAACGTTTTTTTTCTGTTGTTTCCTCCTTCGACGTGTCTGCTTCAGCCGTTACTTTTGCTGCTGTTACAAGCAAAAAGGTAACCCCCTTTTTCTTTTACTCCCTTATTAATAACTCTTTATTAATTTATTATTTTAATTTTATTATTAATAAATTAATTAACATTTAATTAATAAATTAACAAAAATCAAAATAATATGATTTCTCAAATCAGGGAGTAGCAGAAAAATACCAGATCAGCCATGGGTCCTTGTGCAAATTTTAATCATAATTATTCACATGCATAATTATTTCATGAATTTTAATTAAAATAATTTTTTTTAAAAAAAATTCATAACAAATAATCTACACATCACAAAATTATGAAAAAAATACCTAGATGATCTACAACACTTGTAGAACCCAGATCAGTAGTCAAAATCTCATGCAAAAATTATTTCGAATTAATTCATAATTAAATCCAAATAAACTTGCAAAAATCATTATAAATCTATACATGCATTAAAAAATCTGAAATTTTTTATATGAATCTCTATATGCAGAATCTAGCTCTGATGCCAATGATGGAATTTACGGATGAGCGGAAGCGTGAAATAACAATTATTCCGTAAAAACCATATACCGCACATATAGAAAAACATATTAAAGGGAAAAACTGAGGAATCGAAATCATACCTCGTGAATCGAAACTTTATAAAATTGGAGTGCTAGCAGTTGCTCCTCAGTGTGTGAAGCACTCTACCGGTATCCACTAAGAACGATCTGCTTTGATGAACCTTTTTATAAAACTAAGCTTTTATAAAAATGGAGTTTTGGGAGAGAGAGAGAGAAGAAGAAGATGGAGGCTAGGGTTTTCACAAAACCAAAATTGTGTGTGTTATTTTTATGAGCCATCCATCTCATTCTATTTATAGGACTCTCCTAGGGTTTTATAATATATCTTTATATATATTAACCCCCACATTTTATCTTCATAAAATGCTTTAATAATAATTAAAAATATTTTAATCATTATTTGTTTTTCTTAACTATTTAGAAAATAATTCTCTCTCTCATTTTTCATCAAAGAAAATATTCTTTTATGGTGTGACCCTGTAGGTTCAATATTATGCCGGTAGTAGAAATAAATAATAATAAACTTTTATTAATTATTTATATGAATATTAAAATTCACTAAATATAATTAACTGATTAATTATATTTATTCTACATCGTGAGTGATGCTTCTCAACATATCGCGACTATCCGGATAATATGAATTCACTGCTTAGAATACCAAGAACCTGTCAGTGAATAGTTACCGTACAATTAACTCCTTCTACCCTCCAATGTCCTGATTAAATACAAGGCATGGATCTTGTGTCAAGCCTATCTAATTTAATCATTTACTTTCCCATTCAATATGCTCAGTTCTATGTAAATTAGAAACTCCTTTCTAATTTCATTCACTCTGGCCAGAGATTCCTGAACTAGCATAAGTGGATCAGCTTTGAATATTCTCTTCCTTCACTGGAAGGGGTAGATCCTTTATTGATCATACACTATCTTCGTGTACAAATTCCTATACCCAGTAGAGCCCTAATAATTATCCCTGGAGACTAAGAACTAAACTAAAGCATAGTTCAGTGTACAAAAGATGACTATGATGACCTCAAGTCTAAGGATACTTGTACAACTATCACTATGTGAACAACTGCTGACACGTGAGTGAACTCCATTAGTTGTTCAGCTGTGCGAGTCATGTTCAGTGAACTTATTCTATAATAAGCACCTACATACTAGCTATAGTGTCACCACACAAAATCTATGAGAACAGACATCCTTCAGAATAAAGCAAGCATAATATGTACCGATCTTTGCGGATTATTAATTATCAGTTAGTAATCCTATGACCAGGAACTATTTAAGTTTAGAGTTATCATCTTTTAGGTCTCACTATTATGATCTCATCATAATCCATAAAAAGCGTTACTCTAAACTATGGTATATCTTATTTAAACACTTAAATAGATAGAGCCCGTAATAAAACAAAACAAGTCTTTTATTAATATCAATGAAATCAAAACAGATTACATAAAAAGTTATTCATAAATCCTCATTCATGATTGGACTTAGGACATATCTCTTTCAACAACAACAGTATAACGGGTAGAAAACTTGCCTGAGCGGCTGGGGGTGGTAAAAGTCTTGGGATGAGTCTGGTAACCTATAAACCACATATAAGTTGGAATTAAACCAAAGTCGCTTATGAATCTATACTTTAACCAATTAGACTTTAACGCCCGCTTTACGCTCAACGATTCTCTTAAGTCGCTCGAGTACCCTCGGCTCCACCATTTTTAATAAATTAACCATTAAGAGTTTTAAGGCGATTCTTTCGCGAGCACCTTACCAACTGCCTAATCCACTTTACATAATTGTTTCATACCCCAATTAGTCATTTAAGGTCCTTAACCAAGGTTTCAAAGTAAGGCGAGGGGTAATGGTTCGGTTGCGAAGCGCCGTTATTTAAAACGGTCATTTCTCCTAAACCGTACATCGGATTCAAACGAACCACATATCAAAACAAATCTCATAACATGAACTATCTAATCATGGCAATGGTCAAAACCTAACAGTGAGTTCTCGGGTCCTGATGTTAAGAACAAAAACAGTCTAAGGTAAATCGGGCATTACATGTTTACGCGATTACCAAGTTTTAAACCACCCCAAACAACCACCATTCAACTCACAACCAACAATACAACCAACCCTCATCCAAACCTTACTACATCAGTCCCCAAACCTCAAGATTTTCCAATTTATACAACCCCACACATGAACTACTAGCTATACTTAAGTTTCATTAACTATAAACAAGATTTCAACATCCAAATCACTACAAATCCAATCCAAACTCTAAACACACAAGCATCATACTTCTCATTTACTATAACCATCAAAACCATTTTAATACTCAAAGTAAAGTTAGGGTTTGGAGGTGTTATACCTTCCTTGGAGTGATTAGAGTAGCTAGGAAGCCTTAAGAAGCCTTGAGAAGCCTTGAGATAGCTTAGGAATGCTTGGATCTTAAAGGAAATCAAAGAAAATAAAGTTAGTAATCTTGAAAACACTATTCATCATCTTCTTCCTTGATTTATTGGAAGAGATTCATGAAGAAATAGAAGCTTAAACTCCTAGGATATGCTTATCTAATCATAAGGGACCTTGGGTAATTACCTTGCAAATTAACAAAGCTAGAAACTTGATTTTTGGAATTTTTCTCCTTGAAAAAATGAAAAAGCCGTGAGCTATGTGTTCTTGGGAGAGTATTTGCTTTGTTGAATGTTTTTGTGGTGGAAAATGAAGTGAATGGGATATTTGGATGATTTGTTGGTTGTTTAAAGTGAGTGGAGTATGACTAAGCATGACATCATCTTAGTGACTTCATTTCTTGCCACTTGTCATCACTTGGTGGTGGAAGCATCTTCTTATGCTAATCCTTGCTTAATTGTTTGGTTAATGACCGCTTATCTGTTATACGGTTCACTTAATTTTCGTTCTCGTTTATCGTTTGAGGGATCATACCCGGGATCTTATTACTTGGGTTCCCCTAAACCTTTCTCAATATATTATATTTCGTATATGATCCTCTCTTATAATCCTTGAATTTAAATCTTTTTTATCCTGTTACCTTATACTCAATTCTTTCGGTATCTGGTGGATTTTCGGGAAAATTTAAAGTGTTCGAATTTGGATTCTGACGATCTTTACATACACTTATATACCATATAGAGTACTAATTAGATCTTAGAATAACAATAAAAGAACCTCTACAAAGTGTGGTATGAAAAGTTTTCTTATTCAGCATAATCAGCAAAATCACTATTCATAAGGGTTTCAAAAAAAAATCCAAAAATTGGGGTTATTACAATAGATAATACACATAGTCTGGAAAATTTGGATCTTCAAATCCTGGAGGTTGGCTTACATAAACTTCTTCCTCCAATTCTCCATTCAGAAATGCACTCTTGACATCCATTTGATAGACGTTGAAGTTGGCATGGGCTGCATAGGCTAGAAAGATTATGATGGCTTCAAGTCTTGCAACTGGAGCAAATGTCTCATCAAAATCTATTCCCTCTTGTTGAGAATAGCCCTTGGCAACCAATCTGGCTTTATTCCTTATGACAATACCATTTTCATCCATCTTGTTCCTGAATACCCATTTTGTGTCAATAGAGCTCTTGTTCTTTGGCTTGGGTACCAGCTTCCATACCTTGTTCCTCTCAAATTGGTTTAGCTCCTCTTACATTGCTAAAATCCAATCTGGATCCAATAGAGCTTCGTCCACTCTCTTAGGTTCCTCATGTGATAGAAAACTACTATATAGACATTCATCTTGAGTAGCCCTTCTAGTTTGCACTTTAGATGTTGCATCACCAATGATCAATTCAAAAGGGTGATTCTTGGTCCATTTTCTTTGAGGTGGTAGATTAGCTCTAGGTGAGGTTGCCTCAGTATTGTCATGATGTGAGATAGAGTGTTGATTGGCTAAAACTCCCCCTGAGTTACTGATCCTTTGAAAGGAACTGGGAGTTCTATCAACTGATGAATTGAATTGATTATCCGTTGACAGACTTTGATCAACGGATGCTTCATTATGTACTTCAACGAATGATGCACTTTGTCTTTCAACGGATGTTGCATTACTGCTTTCAACGGATGCTGAATTGTGACTTTCAACTGATGCAGCACTTTGTGCATTATCCAAAGGCAGATTTTGAATTCTTTTCGAGGTGCCTTCTCCATCATTCTCATATTCACTATCATCACAATATATCTCAATGTTGTCAAATTTGAGTCCTTCATGATGTCCCTCATCTGTTAGTCCATCAATCTTTTTATCATCAAACACAACATGCACAGATTCCATGACAATGTTGGTTCTTAGATTGTAGACCCTATATGATTTTCCAGCAGAATAACCAACAAATATTCCTTCATCAGCCTTTGCATCAAACTTTCCTTTGTGATCAGGTTGATTCCTTAGAATGTAGCATGTGCAACCAAAGACATGAAGAAAGTTTAAAGTTGGTTTTCTTCTCTTGAACAATTGATAGGGAGCCATGCCTTTTGCCTGATTGATTAGAGAAACATTCTGAATGTAACATGCACAGTTAACAGCCTCAGCCCAAAAATATGTTGGGAGTTTTGACTCTTCAAGCATTATTCTTGCAGCTTCAATTAGTGATCTGTTCTTCCTTTACACCACACCATTCTATTGTGGAGTTCTTGGAGCCGAGAACTCATGCATGATCCCATTTTCTTCACAGAACAACCTCATGGTAGAATTCCTGAACTCAGTTCCATTGTCACTCCTAATATTCCTTACCTTGAAATCTGGATGATTGTTGACTTGCTTGATATGATTGATGGTGATTTCACTAGCTTCATCCTTTGATCCAAGAAAGTAGGTCCATGAAAACTTTGAGAAATCATCTACAATCACTAGGAAATATCTTTTCCTTGAAATTGACAATACATTGACTGGTCCAAAAAGATCCATGTGTAGCAGTTGTTATGGTTCATCAATTTCTGATTCAAGCTTCTTACTGAATGATGCTCTTTTTTGCTTTCCTTTCTGACAGGCATCACACAGTCCATCTCTTGAGAATTCCACTAGAGGCATTCCTCTAACTAAGTCCTTTTTGACTAGATCATTCATTGTCTTGAAATTCAGATAGGACAACTTCTTGTGCCATAGCCAACTTTCATCTGGACTTGCTTTGCTGAAAAGACAAGTAATTGATCCTGCATCTGTAGAGTTGAAGTCAGCCAAGTACACATTTCCTTTTTGTAACTCCAGTTAGAACCACTTTCTTATCCTTCTTACTTGTGACAACACAGGCTTTAGAATTGAAGGAAATAGTATTCCCTCTGTCACATAGTTGACTGATGCTCAATAGATTGTGTTTGAGACCATCAACTAATGCAACTTCATCAATGATGACATTTTCTTTTGAAATCAAGCCATATCCCATAGTGAACCCTTTGCTGTCATCTCCAAAGGTTATGCTAGGGCCAGCTCTCTCCTTGAACTCTGTGAGCAGGGTGAAATCTCCTGTCATGTGCCTTGAATAACCATTGTCCAAGTACCATAGATTCCTTCTTTTTCCCTGCACACAACAAAATCAATCAAGTTGATTTTGGTACCCAAGATTCCTTGGGTCCAGCCTTGTTAGTCTTTTTCCTAGACTTCATACCTCCTGCATCTTTTGACTTAGGTAACTTTGGGTCAACCTTGGTCTCAGATGTAGTTGGTTGAAGTGTAGGGTTAGTTACAGAATCATTTAGCACATTTGGTTGAATATGATAAGGCATAGATTGTGCAAATATATTATTCCACATAGGCATGTTGTATGGCATTTGAGGCATACTGAATGCAGCAAAATAAGGATTATTAACATATGACATGTTTGCAAAATGTGCATGAGGATTCTGCTGAGACACAACATGCATAGCATGCAGAGGTGACATAGACATGTTAGGCATGGAAGAAGTTAAAGGCATGGGAGCATTCTTAACTGACTTGTAGTTAGCAGATAGATGATTAACACTTTTGCAATGCACACAACTTTTTCTAGGAGCATATTTATCAGGTGTGTAGTTGTTATGTTTGTTAATCCCTACCTTCCCATTTCTATTTGATTTTCTTTTAGTTTCCTTTTTATCCTCAACCATCTTAAGCCTATTTTTCAACTGATCTAAAGTCATGTGTCCTATATACACCTTACTGGCATCTTTGGATGTGCTAGCTTCTTCTTTGACAAAGTTCTTGGATGTTGAACCAAACTTCTTATTGAGATTTTTCAAATTGTTCTTTTTAGAATCACTTGCATGTTTTAATTGATGAGCCTTCAACGGATGCTCCTTTTCTTCCTTCAACGGATAACTTTCATCATTCGTTGATTCCACATCCGTTGATAATCCATCAATTAATTCTACTTCCTTTTTGTTTTTCTTCCAGGCATTCTCACAGAGTGATTCAATTCCCTGAACCTTGACAATCTGAGCACTCACATCCCTAGATATTTTCCAGGCCTTGATTACCTCTTGCTCACGTTCTAGTTGTTTAGAAAGAATTTCTACTTTCTTCACAGATTCTTCTAGTTCACTCTCAACAGTTAAGCATTTGATTTTAATCTTTTCAAGCTCAATTACCTTAACCTCTAACACAGCATTCCTATCACTTAAAAACAGATTATTCTATTTGATTCTTGTGTTTTCTTTAGCTAGTGATTTAAGAGAAACACGCAAATGATATCATTCATTGGACATATCATTTATGGCTTCATTGCATTCAATCTTAGAAAGCTGAGAGAGGTCAGTAGTAATTACCTGGTTGCTTGATGAACTAGTTTCATTTTCATCAGAATTAGCCATCAGGGCTAGGTTGACATATTCCATATCATCATCTTCATTGTCTCCATCTGCTGCCCAGTCATCTTGAGTCAGAAAAGCTCTTTCCTTTTGTTTGAGCAAATCGAAATATTTCTTTTTATAATCAACTTGCTCAAATTTCTTCTTATCAGAGGTTGGCTTTCTGCACTCATTTGCAAAGTGTCCACTTATGCCACAGTTATAACATTTGAACTTAGATTTGTCCACCATGTTCTTGTTTGACTTAGTGAATTTAGCATTTTTCCTGAATTTCATCTTTGCAAACCTCCTGGACAGAAAGGCCAGATGTTCATCAACATCATCAGAGTCATCTTGACTGGAATTTTCTTCAACCTCAGCTACTTGCTCCTTTCCCTTGCTTGATTCTGATTTGCTTGTGCCAATTTTGAGACTTGGCATTGTCTTTTCTTCATTCCTGGTTTCAGTCTTCTCATTGTCAGCTACAAGTGCAACTGATCCACCTTTTCTCTTTCCCTTTTCCAACAGCTCATCTTGCTCCATCTCAAGTTCATAGGCCTTCAAAATTCCATATAATCTTTCAAGTGTGAAGTCCTTATAATCTTGAGAATTCCTTAGTGAAACAGTCATAGGCTTCCATTCCTTTGGTAGAGACCTCAGAAATTTTAAGTTGGAGTCCTTGACTTGGTACACTCTGCCATACAGCTTCAATCCATTCAACAGTTTCTGAAATCTATTGAAGGTATCATTCAGTGATTCTCCTTCTTCAAAATGAAAGTATTCATACTGTTGAATGAGAAGCTGCATTTTATTTTCTCTAACTTGTTCAGTACCTTCACAGATAAGTTGCACAGTATCCCAAATTTCCTTAGCAGTTTGGCTGTTAATGATATTATCAAACATATCTTGATCTAAACCATTGAACAGAATGTTCATGGCTTTCTTGTCCTTGTGAACCTCTTCAATATCTTCATCAGTCCATTCTGCTTTTGGCTTGAGAATAGACTGTCCAATAGCAACTGTGGCAGTTGCAGCTGTGGCCACCTTGTGAGGGATGTGAGGACCATTTTCAATGCAGTTGATGTAGCTTTCATCTTGCAAGAGAAGATGTAGATGCATCTTCACTTTCCAGTGATGATAATTATCTCTTTCCAGGATTGGAATCTTTACACCAATATCCTTCTTACTCATGATGTTAGTAGAATAGATCTTTAAACTCTTTGTAAGTTAAGAGCTTGCTCTGATACCAATTGTTATTCCCAAGGAACTAACAATGAGATTTACAGAAGGGGGGTTGAATGTAAATCTCAAAACTTTTTCAAGTTTTGAGCAGTTTTAAATGCTATGTGTTTTGATGAACAAGTGTGTGTGAATTGCTTTGAGCTAATACAGACAGATATATATTCAAACACAAATGTAAAGAACACAAAAGACTTAAAAACTTTTCTGGTGGATTTATTGTTCCACCAGAGATGTGTTATTTCAGAAAATCTGTGATTCAAAGAATTGATCACAGCTGCGTCCTAGTACAAACTAGATGATTTTCTCTCAATGTTTTTCTAAACAGCTCTAGAAAATTCACACTCTAATTACTAGCTGCAACTTGGTTTTTATATATCACCAAGTTTACAAGTGAAGACAGAAATATAAAATACAATTGAAAAGATTCTTCACATGTTTCTTCTTCATTTCTCTATCCAATGCAATCTAGGATAATCTGTGAATCTTTGAATACTTGTTTGTACCAGAATAGAAATGCTGCATTTTCTTGATTCCTCCAAGAGGCTGCCACATTCCAATTGTCTCTATCAACCCATGTGCCTCTGTCAGCTTATGAATTATCACTGTCAACTGCTATTGAACTTAGCATCCGTTGAAGCTTTCGTCCGTTGAAGCTTTCATCCGTTGATGGCTTTATCCGTTTATGCATTAGCAGTTGAAGCTTTATCCGTTGATGCCCTCATCCGTTGATGGATGTTATCCGTAGAAGCTTTAGAGACATCCGTTGAAGCTTTGTTTCTTATCCGTTGAAGACCTTTAACTTATCAGTTAATACTACTTCACTTATACAAAATTACAAGGCATGAAATATTTACTGTTAGCCCTCCTATTTGCATATCCACTAGTAGTCAACATGACTTATAATTTCCCACAACATCTAAGAATTATAACTTGAATACAGAAACTGAAATGTGCTACAATACTAAACTTATTTCTAAGTAAAGCTACTCCATCAACGGATAGCCAGAATGGTCTTATCCGTTGAGGCTACAAACACCAGATTTCTACTTAAGTATTTTGTTTAGCTTATCATCAAACTAATACACATATTCCTAACAAGGACTTTACTTATTATAGCAGTCAATATATGGATATTTTATAGGATTCCTTATTATATTGTAATAGGATTCCTTATTTGATTGTGTAATAGTGCAGTATATAAGCACATATTAGGTTTACACTTTATGTGTTATGAATTGATATACTATTCATATAACCTAGCAGCTCTCAAGGAAATCTGTTCATCCTTTGAGAGAGTATTGTAATCAGTTTTTATACATCACTAATAAAAACTATTGATTCAATTGTGTTTATTATTTCGATTTGATTGTTTAATTGTATTCACCCTCCTCAACAGTTTATTAAAGGCCTTACAATTGGTATCGGATGTTGCTATTAATACACAAACAGCTTAAGATCCATAAACCAATCCCTGATGGAAGAAAAAGAAGGACAACAGGTTCCCCAAACTCCAACAGCCACAAATCCAATCAGCCACAACATGAGTAGATATGAGGCTATCAAGGTTTCAATCCTGAAGATACATTAATATCCAATATGGAAAGTAAAGATGGCCATGTGTCTGGAGGCTACAGATCCTGGATATCTTAACAATATTTATGATGGTCCTCACAGGCTAATGAAACTAGTTGTTACTGTTGCTGGCCAAGAAGAAAAGATGGTTGATAAAGATATGAAGGACTATTCTCCTGAGGATTTTTCATCTATTATAAAAGATACAAAATTAAGACATATTTGCATAGCATTCTTGACAGTGTCATGTCGAATAGAGTCATTGGATGTAAAACTGCCAACGAAATTTGGGATACTTTAGAGGTCAAGTGCCAAGGTACCACTGATATTAAGAAGAACATAAGAACAATACTAACTCATGAGTATGATCACTTTGACTCAAAGTATGATGAGTCCTTGATTGAAATCTATGATATGTTTTAGAAGCCGATGAATGACTTGTCACTGGTTGTCAAAAAGTGTGATCTAGAAGACTCTAACTTGAAGTTTCTTCTAGCACTCCCTGAAAATTGGGACTTGAAAGTCACATCAATAAGGGAAAATTATGATCTTAATGAAACATCTCTGTATGAGAATAATGGCATTTTGAAGACTCATGAACTGAAGATGAAACAAAGGAGCAAGAGAAAAGGACCTAGAGCAAGACAGGTTGCACTTAAGGTTGAAGAGAAACCATGATAGAAAGCTAGGAGATAAAGCTCTCCAAAGGCAAGGTTATAATTACAAAGTCTGATACTAAGTCATCAAACTCTGATGATGACTCAAACTATGAAAGTGATCAGACATTGAAAGTGATCATGACAATAATGAAGATATTGAACAAATGGCTGCTCTATTGGTTAAAATCTTCAAAAAAATGGTCTCCAAAGACTTCAAGAAGGGAAAAAGGTTTTCCAGGAAGGGCTCTATTACCTCAAATAATGATAGGAATCAGAATATGGAAAATATGACAAATCAAAGACAAGGTGCTACAACTGTTATGGAGTTGGACACTTTACAGCTGACTACAGGAAGCCAAAGGCTGAGAAGAAACAAGCCTTGATCACCAAGAAGAAAAACTGGGATGATACATCAAAATCAAATAATGGTGTTAACTATGCTCTTATGGCAAATGCTGATAGTGAGGCCGATACCGCTGAGTTGAAGGTACCTTAAACTGCACATGCTTTTGATACTGATGACATATTTGAGTTAAGGCTATTTCTTAAATCTATGCATGTGAGTGATATGAATCAAACACTCGAAAATGCTAGGATTGAAACTGAGAATTTTGATCTTAAGAAAAGGAATGATCACCTAGAATCCGAGTTAATTTTCATGCTAGTAACTCAAAAGAAAAGAGATAATGCTTTGTATGTTAAAGAAAAACTGTTAGAAAAGCATGTTTACCTAGAAAAGGGAACTAGCCAAAGAAAGGGAAGTAATTAAGCTTTGGACTAATTCAGAAAAAACAACTCAGGTTTTAATAGAAAATGGATGTTGGGGATCAGAATTAGGATGTGCAGATAAAACTAATTTTGATAATTCAAATGAAAAGGAAACTGAAAAAGTTAAATCAATAAATACTGATAAGAAGGTAAAACTGAACAAGTCTTAGTTAAGACCTATTAAGTTTACTTAAGTGTTAATGCTGTTAAGTCAGTTAATGAAAAAGGATCAACATCAGCATCTAAATTAAATTTAAAAATTGATAAGTATGAACAAGTTCATACCAAGTCCGTAAATGTTAGTTTAATGACTCAGAAACAGCTTAAGAAAAAGCTTAAGGAAGTAAAAATGAAAAACAGGGAAAAATAGCCTAGAAAGAATAGAAATGGAAAAGTAGGTGTCAATAAGGCGAACAAAGATAAACCCTTTCCTAATGCACCTATAAAGACTTGTTTTAATTGTGGTAGTGCTAATCATCTTAATGTTGCTTGCAGGAAGAATAAAGGAATAAACATTATTAAACCACAGATCGTCCATCTCTTTCACTCTCTCTTTTTCAGCTACCAATGCAATAGATCCTCCCTCCTTCCTTCCTTTTTCTAACTACTCATCCTGTTCCAACTCAAGCTCATAAGTTTTTAAAATGCCATACAGTCTCTCCAAAGTAAACTCTTTATAATCTGGAGAGTTTCTAAGAGAGACAGTCATAGGCTTCCAGTCTTTTGGTAGAGATCTAAGGAATTTTAGGTTTGAATCTTTTGTCTGGTAGATTCTTCCATGCAGCTTCAGTGCATATAGTAGTTTTTAAAACCTACTAAAAATGTCACTTAAAGATTCACTGTCTTCACAATGAAAGTGCTCATACTGTTGGATTAGAAGTTGAATCTTGTTTTCACTCACTTGTTCAGTTCAATCAAAATAATTTGAATTGTATCCCAAATGTCCTTAGCAGTTTTACAGTTGATGACATTGTCAAAAATATCTCCATCAAGACCATTGAACAGAATGTTCATAGCCTTTTTATCTTTGTGCACTATTGAGTGGTATTTATGACACTTTATTATGCTCTAATAAGCTTTGAATTGGTGTATTTGTGCTCAAGTTGTTATGTGTTTTAATGGGTTTTCTAGTGTTTTTTCATTTCAGGCACTATTCAGGTAATCAGGTGAATTAGCATTATTTTGGTGCTAATTTGGTGTCCAGGTAGTGTTGGAATAAAAGCTCGTGGAAATCCGGCTCGAAGCATCAAGTTTTAAGAAGAAATCTGAGTTTTTCCCGGAAGGACGGCGCGCCCGCGCTGTGATAGCGCGCGGCAGCACCGGGGTTCTAGAAATGCAGCGCGCCCGCGCTGTGATAGCGCGCGGCAGCGCCGGGGTTCCAGAAATGCAGCGCGCCCGCGCTGTGATAGCGCGCGCTCGCGCCGAGGCCGAATTTCAGAATCCTGTCTCTACTACAATTCTAAAAGGGAAGCTTCCAGATTGTTGAGGGCTGCTATATATATTCATATTAGGTCATTTTTAATAGTAACAAGTCAGAGACGGACCAGAGCACAGGGAGAAGACGACAAGAGACCTTTAGCATAATTCAACAAAGGCGAAGATGATCTAGTTTATTCTTGTGAATCTTTGTTTTGAGTTGTAAATTGGATGCTTGTTTCTTGTTTTGCTGAACCTATACTCTTGTTTGTACTTGGTTTTATTTATTCGTATAAAGACTATATTTGTTATATCATGTTTTCATCGGAACCCACGTTGATGATGAGTCCGAACATGGGCTAGTCATTATCGTGGGGTTCTAGCGGATTTATTTATGGATTTCTTTAGTTAAATTGTTTGATGCCTTAGTATGTGGTGATTGTATGATATCCTAGTATTGGTTGTGCTTATTCATCTTATGAGCGTCGCGAACTTATAAGATAGTGTGTTAATTCTTAATGAAGCGAAAGTGAATTTAGGGATTTAGAACTTGCCATGCTAGCATAGGTTCATGTAATTGTTATGCATGATTCGTAGGTAATTTTAACCATCTTACTTGCCCTATGTAATCAAGATTGATAACTTGTGCTTAAACCGTTATGTTGTCAAATTTTGTAGACATATAGGGTTTCAATATAATTGGTGTCTATTCAGCTTCTATCTCTTTTGTGGATGTCTGGTAGAATGGTACTCGTGCAATGAAAGTTGACGTTTATCAGTTTCGTGTTATCTGATTAGTGCCATCGCCATTGCATGCTAAGGTTAAGAATAATAAGGCTATTGAATGAAGTATTTAATGAATTTAGAATCCTATGTTTATCATATATATCAATTTAGTCAATCTTATTCTCATAGTTATAATTATTAGCGTAATTCTTAGTTATAAACAATCTTAATTTGTTATCATCTTAGCATTGGATAATAACCATACATTGTTGCTTAGGTGCATAAATTATATAGTTAACCAATACAGTCTCTGTGGGAACGAACTAGAAAAGTTTCTATACTACTTGTGAACTCGTATACTTGCGTGTATTATTAGCGCGTGTTTAGCGACTAACAAGTTTTTGCACTTGCTCAATGTCTTTATCTGTCCATTCTGATTGTGGCTTTGGAATGCTTTGCTTATTGTTATAGCTCCTTCAACATCTGTAGCAGCTCTTTGAGAAATATGAGGGCCTTTCTCAATGCAATCAACATACCTTTCATCTTGAGAGAGAAGATGCAGGTGCATTTTCACCTTCCAATGGTGATAATTGTCTTTATCCAGAAAAAGGATTTTCACTCCAACATCCTTCCTACTCATATTGTTAGTTGTTTTGATCTTTAAACTCTTAGTGTGTCAAGAGCTTGCTTTAATACTATTTATTATTCCCAAATAATCTAACAATAGAATTATAGAAGGGGTTGAATGTAATTCTTGGTTTCTTTTGTATATATCAGTGTTTGAATTTGCAAGTGTGCGTAAATGAGATATATATATATATATATATATATATATATTCAAGACACAAAGTAATTAAACATAAAGATTTAAAAACTTTCTGATGGATTGATCTTTTCCATCAGAGATATATATTGATTGAGAACTCTGTGATGCAAGAATACACACAACTGCTTACAAGTAAAGTTACAATGAAAGAATAAAGAAATTCCTAAAAGATGTAACTTTTTCTATTTCTCAGTTTAATCGATATTTTAATCTACTTGCTACTCTTGGTTTATATATCACTAAGTTACATGTGAAAAGATAAACATATAAAATAAAGTGTCCATGTCTAATCACATATTTCTTCATCTCTCTATCCATCATATTTGTATTTCTTCAAGTAAGCATGGAAATGGAGATGCTTCTTTGTTCTCAAAAACCTGTAAATAGGCTGCCACATTCCTTTTGTATACAATCGACCCGTGTGACTGTCAAGTCACTTTCAACGACTACTTGAATTTTTTATCCGTCGAGACTTTGTTGATTATCCGTTGAATCTCTATTGGATCATCTGTTGAGAATATCTTAAGTCATCCATCAAAGCCTTGTTGAATCATCCGTTGAAAGTATTTTCATAGCAGTTGACACAATTTCATTTATGAAAAATTACAAGGCATCTAATAATTACAATTAGCCAATCTATTTTGCATATTATTCTAGTAGTCAACATGACTTATAATATCCTACAACCTCTAATTCTCTAAGACATTATAGTATACAGGAATGTGCTACAAAAACTTATTTAAACATAAGCTACTCTTTTACCGAATGATAAAGTAAGATTATCCGTTGAAAGTAACAAACACACTTAATTAAATCTACTAAGGTGTTTTGGTGAAATACCATCAAGCCTATAACATATTCCTAACAAGTTTAATACATGATATCAGGTATCCTAGAAGTCAACTATAGGTGTGAGCCAATAATACCTCTATAGTTAGTCATATCTACTGATGAACCAGTATCTAGATCTAACTTGGTTGTAGTGGTCATAGGAGTTGTTGCAGTTGAACTGTCTTGCATCCCAAATCTTTTAAGTAAATTCATGGTATATTTAGCTTGATTAATGAAGATTCATTCTTCAGTCTTCTTGACTTGTAATTCCAAAAAATAACATAATTCTTCCATCATACTCATTTGATATCTAGACTGCATTAGCTTGTCAAACCTTTCAGAGTTTGTCATTAGTAGAGCCAAAAATGATATCATCAACAGATATCTGAACTAACAACAAGTCCATGCCATGGTACTTATCAAATAGATTTTTATCAATGGTACCTCTTTTGAAACCACTTTACAAAAAAAATTGAGTAAGTGTTTCATACCGGGCTCTTGGAGCTTCTTTTATTCCATAAAGTGCTTTATCCGGTTTATAAACATGGTTTGGATATTTTGGATCAATGAACCCTGGAGGTTGTTCAACATAAAATTCCTTATTAATTTTACTATTTATAAATTCACTCTTCACATCCGTTTGGAACACCTTGAATTTCATGTGAGCAACATATGCCAGAAAAATTCTGATAGCCTCAAGCCTTGCAAATGGAGTAAAAGTCTCATCATAATGATTGCCTTCTTGTTGTAAATAAACCCTTGCAACCAGCCTTGCCTTATTTCTTATAATAATGCCCTCACTTTTAATCATTTTTCTGAACACCCATTTAGTACCGACTATTGATCTATTCTTTGGTCTTGGTACTAATGTCCATACTTTATTCCTTTAAAATTCATTGAGCTCTTCATGCATTCATTTCCAATCAGCATCTTGAAGAGCTTCTTCCACTTTCCTAGGTTCAGTTTGAGATAGAAAAGAATGGTAGAGACATTCATTTTGAGTGACTAGTCTGGTCTTGACACCACTATTATAATTTCCAATGATTAAGTCAGGCTTGTGTGACTTAGTCCATTTTTTTGCAGAAGGAAGTTGACTTCTTAAGTAGAACCTCCCCCTTGATCCATGAAGTCTCTAGTCTCACTTTGTTGTGTCCCATCATTATTTCCTGAAGCTCCCCACGAACTCAATGCTTCTAGTAATATCAGTATTTGCTTCATCGGTATTTGAGGTATCAGAGTCTGATGAAATATTTACTGATGTTTTCTTGATTTGAATCACTTGAACTTGACTTTTAATGTGAATTATGTTGCTCCCCTTTAACATGTGCTTCAGTATTGATAGTATTTCCACTGACATGTGGCTCATCAGAGTTTAAGGTCATATCAGGATTTACAGTATCAGAGTTTTTTAGATCATCAAGATTTAACTGTTCAACATAGGGTACTTCATTTTCAAATTTCAATTCTTCATGGTCATCTACATTTTATAGACATGTAATCTTATTATCATCAAAATATACATAAATAGATTCCATGATAACCCTTGTTCTCAGATTGTAAACCCTGAAAGCTTTTATAAACAGTGGATTTCCTACAAAAATGCCTTCATCAGCTTTTGGATTAAATTTTGTATGATATTCAGGATGAGTTTGGAGAACAAAACATTTGCAGCCAAAGATATGAAAGTACTTCAAATTTGGCTTCTTTCCCTTCACCATCTCAAATGGTATTTTTCCATTCTTGTTTATCAATGCTGCATTTTGTTTGAAGCATGCAGTTTACACAGCCTCAGCACAGAAGTAGGTTGGAAATTTTGCTTCTTCCAGCATGGTCTTTGCAGCTTCCATAAGAGCTCCGTTCTTTATTTCAACAACTCCATTTTTCTGTGGAGTTTCAGGGGCAGAAAAAACATGTTTGATCCCCTTGTACCTACAAAATTCTTCCATAGTGTTGTTCTTGAATTCAGTTTCATTGTCACTTCTAATGATCTTCACTTTGTATGCTGATTCTTTTTCCAGTTTCCTTACATGATCAAGAAGAATGGATGGAGACTCATCCTTGGTGTGCAGAAAATACACCCATGTGTATCTTGTGTACTCATCAACAATCACAAGTGCAAACTTTTTCTTTGCAATAGAAATTACATTTACTAGACCAAAAAGATCAATATGAAGTAAATGATATGATTCAAGAATTGAGATATAAGTCTTACTCTTGAAAGATGATTTCCTTAATCTATTTTTCTGGGATGAGTCACATAGGCCATCAGGAGTAAACACTACATTGGACAATTCTTTAACAAAATCTTTCTTCGCAAGTTCATTGATGTTGTTGAAATTGAGATGAGAAAGCCTTTTATGCCAGTTTCACATGTCTTCCACATATGCTCTATTCAGTAGACAAATTTCTGAACCATCAATATTTGTGGAGATCATGATTTTAATGTGATGAGTTTTGTTTAAGTGAGCGTTATTGAGAGAAGTTAGTTTTTGATTGCTTTGTAAGTTATGAAAGATGACTGTTGTTATAGTTGGCAAGATTTTATTTAATTTTTAAAGTCAAACTGATTTTATAGCCAAAATATTACATGTGATTCGAGATTTCAGAACTTGGAGAATAACTATAGTGTTAATGCTTTCTTTTGGGTACCCAACATTGATATTGTCTCTAATGAAGAAAAACTTGAAAATAATATTCATTTGTTGACTGAAAAAAGGAATCTTGGTAGCAGGGTCGGGGCAAAAAAATTGAGAGCGTTGTGCGAAATTTCAAAATTTGACCCGTAATCTTTAATTCAATAAGAATTTCAAGTAACAGTTTCTAAACAAAATTAACTATTAAAAATACATTGTAAGCCACATATACATTTCCATATTTTTACTTAAAAAATTATTTTATAACAAAATAATCATATAATATTTAGCATTTCTTACGACATAGTTGTTCGTAAATAAAATTTCTACGACTTAAGTTTGGAAAAAATCATTTATAGAAGTGCAACGGTAACATGAATATTTATTAAAATTTTATATATAATTTTTACATTATGAAACCACGAAATTTTTTGAAGAACTTTAATGAATATAATTCTCCTATTTCATCCAAATTTCTTATATTTTTTTTAGAAAAACTTAACCAATTTTTTTCTTAAGAACTAAATTTTCATTTGTAGTTAATTTTGAAAATGAAAATCCGGGGCCCTATAATTTCGGAGGACCTATGCGGTGGCTCACCCCGCACTACCCAGCGCCTCCCCTACAGGGTAATACAACACGGGGTTTTCTCTAGAAGGATCCACAAAAAGGGAAATTACACTAGTCTCTGAATTTAGTAGAGACACGGAATACGAGCACGCATTAGTGGTATATTTTCGATATTGTAATTTGCTGTTAGTATATATGCTTAGTTACTATGTCTTATTGATATATACTTTTATATGGACATGTTATAGAAATATTTCAACTAATCGACGGCTTCCCATCGACAAAAGATATATGATATATATGGTCAAAAGTACAAACATGGATTGTAATTGCAATAATAGCAAATTAACTGTTCTTATGTAAAACATAAGTTCCGGTTCTTACTACAAGAGTATTGTAAACATGTTGTGGAAATGAATCTCAAAATAAAGGAGTACGTGGAGTTATCTCTAGAGTTGTACAAGAACTGTGATAAAATCATTGGGGGATTAAAGAAAATGAACTTGTTTAGCGGCGACAATAAGTCAAATTTTGCATTAAAGTTGGTGGCTGAGGGAAACCACGTGGCGACTGATGTTACAAATTTCTATCTGCAGTTCATATCAGATGCACGAAAATGGCGGGGCACGGTAATACAAAGTTTTGTATTGCACAAGAATACATGTACATAGTTCCGCTTTTGGATCTAACAACAAATACTACAAAAGACACTCATTGCCCATGCTACTCTGAACCTATAACCGATCATACTAACACAACTTCAGATCCCAAAAAAGTTACTTGTAAATGCAGAAGATCGAAGGATTTTGAATAGACATACCAAAGAATTTGTGAGACATACTATAAGATTTGTGTTATAATTGTATATAAAGTTATATTTTTTTAATCTTATTTTTGGTTTGTTTGTTTTTCAGGGAGGCAGGCCCACACAAGCTAGAGAAATCACAAGTGATGGAAGTGTAACATTGAGCTCGGAGAATCTAATCAAATTTAGGACAATGAACAACATACAAAGAAATAAAAACAAGTCATAACCAATTATTTCCCTTATGTAAGTATGTTAATGTCCTTGTGTATTGTCAGACTTCTATTTTTGTTAATCGTAATTTACTGATTTAGCGATATTTGTAGAATATATTCAAAATTCTATTTATATTCAACAACTCTGCGTGTGTTTTGTAATCTTTTAGTTTACAAAAGATTCTCTGATCTCTGATCATCTCTAAATAATAAGTACTTGGCTTGACCTTTCGTATTATATTTATAAGTTAGGTTGTTTAATTTTTTATATATATATAGATTTGTTACATCTGAAGGTTAAGAGACATGAGTTTTTCAAAGTTGACACTATTTGTGATATCATGAAGGCCTCGTTTAAACTTTTTACAATATGAACAATCAATAATTAAGGGCCGATACTCTTAATTCATTAATGATGGTTTATGTTAGCAGTCTGCCTGACTGCATCAATGAAAAGACTGGAGGTTGGAGATGCAACAGTTGGGTATCCACAAATTTTAGATAAGGTCCGGGGAACAATTGATTTTAGAGGATAACTCCAGATATATAAGACCAGCATATATTCAGTTATAATGTTTTAAACAACCTCCCTTAGTTTAAAGATAATTATATAATTTTATATGTTAAAATAATTATCATAAAAAATTCTATATCAATCTCTATTCCTAAATAAACAAAGTTATGATTAAGGTATCACAAAATCCTAGAAAGTTACGATTAAGGTATCACAAATTCCTACCCATAATTGAATGGAAACTAGCATTATAATTCGTACAAGACAAGAGTCATATTCTAACATATATCTGACCTTCAACACTTTCAACCCGTTCACCATGTCATGAACAATCTAGACTCAAATACATTGTAATAATGTGCCTCCTTCACTCTCAGAGATACATAAGGGTCCTATCAACCAATGCCATAGTGAACCAAGTTGATATGCGTGAAATAGTAAAATACTTGTTTTAATTTAGTGGCTTTGCAATAGAGGGTGAATTTAAAAATTTGGAGGATGAGATAAGAGTTTCAAGACAATCTCCGATTAGTTTTGGTAGTTTTCATGATAAAATTTAAATGACAAAGTCTTTCTATTCATACCATTTGTTGCTACAAGATTCATATGATTTAAAGTGCATGTGGGATTATCAAAAGAAAAAAAAAAGAAAAAAAGAAGAGAATTATTAAAGGTAAGTGCAAGTGGGAGATGCTACACACAAAAACTGAGTTTACAGATTTCACTTACATTTTCTAAAGCACCTACATTGGCCTCTGTACTCTCCACTGATGAATATACAAAGAGATAAATAATTAGGGATGCTCTCCACCAATGAATATACAAAGAGATAAACAATTAGGGATGCTCTTAGTTCTTTATAAAGGAATAGCAAAAACCAGTAATATAGGTTCCAAGTAGACGAGAAAACTTGTCTTTCCTAGTGCTTCCTACCTATTTGGATCTCTATCTCATGCTTATTAGATGATCCAGGGTTTCCGGGTCCAGTGGGTAAGTGAGATTCATCATCTTCTAGTGGGAAATAAGGTGCCAACATGAGCATGCAAGTGTAGTATAATAATAAGACTTAATTGCATTATGCTCCCCTCAATTTGGATGAAAAAATAAATGTGTACTAGAATTTTGGGAAAATCAGATTGCACTCCTTAACTTATATTTTGACATTCATTATGCACTCGTTTTCATAATTTCATGGAATTGAACAGGCGCAAAATCGGAAATTTAGCAAAAAATTAAGTAAATTAAATTTTACATCTTTCAAATAATATTAAAAATTAAATACTGATACAAAATTGTAAATTGTAAATTTTAAATTTTTAAATAATACTAATAATTTCAGTTTTATTTTCATTCTATAGTATTAATGTATTTTATAATTCTACTACAAACAATTTTAATAATTAGTTTTGATTATGTACTTTAATTTAATTGTAGCAGTGTTGTAAAATTTTGAAATTAATATTATAAAATAAAAATCAAATCTGTAATTAACAATATTATTTGAAAATTTTAATTTATTATTTTCTAGTTGGTATAAAGAAGAATTCAATTCTTAATATTATCTAAAAAAGATAAAATTTATTTTGATAAAGTATATTGTTGAATTTCCGATTTTGCCTCTGCCCAATTCTACAAAATTTTGAAAGAAGTGAATAATGAATCATCAAGCTAAAGTATAGCGGTGTAAATTGAGTTTTTCAAAATTCTGGTACAAATTTGTTTTCGAAACAAAATATGAAGGTGAAAAGTGCATTTAACCCTTATAATAAACCTCCATATTCATTATGAAAGCTTTCTACATCATACATAACATCTTACCATAGTCACAAGATTTGTCAGCATTTGAGTTTTTCTTTTTGTCAATTACAACATACACCCCCTCCCTCTAAAAGTAAGAGAGTGATTATGAAAGCAGAACAAGTTAATAATGAAATCAAAAATTAACTATCACGCACCTGCTTTTCTCTTTCTTAGTTTGATCAGCGAGTTCAATATGCTGAACATGTGTAGTTTCAGTGTCAAATTTCACACCCCAGCGGGGCTAGTGACTGGAGTGAAATCGTAACAAAATAGTCAGTAATCTGTCGAAAGAATCAACGAAGGAAAAAGTATAAACGACATCTATTAAAGAGCCTACTATTTTCCTCTTAATTTTAAATACGTCGTTCTGATTAGTCCTATTGCTCCAAATATATCTTCAACGACTCGATCGACTCTTTTGGCCAATTATCCCCTAGATGTCAGTGAAGTATATGAAGTTCAAATTTTACACTATGAGAGAGAATTTAGATAATGACATGGGCTGAACTTAGTACATGAAACAGATTACAGCTAAAGAACCCTACAAATAAGTAATCACAAGCCCATAAATTTATTGGTCGAAGAGATTTATGTTATATGAACTAATTTATAATAATTTAATTTGTTGATGTCATTAAATTATTAAAAATTTTGAATGTATTTTACTGTTATTAACCTAACAGCTTCCACAGAAAATGTAACAAAAATTTTAATGTGTCAACTAAAAATAGTTACATATATATGTTTGGGAAAACAACAATAGTCAATAACTACTATACTAACACAATGAGGCAGTTATATAACCAATAACAAGAACAAGGCAATAACACCAATAACGAAAACAAAACACGAAGGTCGTAAATAAAAAAAATAACCAGCAACTGTAAAAGAAAAATAAGAAGAGAAAGAAAGCTTAGCGTAATGAAGCTTTCAATCACAGCTGAGTCACCAATCCCTCGAGAGGAAGAGGCTGTTCTTGAAGAGTTTATTGCCCTCACTTACTGTGTTCAGAGACTGCAATAAAACTCCCAGGATAAAACAACAACAGCACACCGGTTCACAGTAACTCGATGTATAAACAGCGATCAGACCACAATCAATAAAAACTTATGCTAATCTGTATAATTTTGGAGGAGAGAAAAAGAGGAAGATGATAGCTTGGGTTTTACGTATGTATATTCCAACGTATATATTCCAAAACGTTTTGTTCAGTATAAATATTACATCCCAAAAGATAACTGAATATGTTATATTAATTAAATAAATATTCTGACTTAAATGCATTTAATGAATACTTTCAGAATCAGAAACAGCCCATCCCCGGTGGATAATGCTTAGTACACCGATGGATAATCCATACATTGTACACCGATGGATAATGGTCACTTAGTATCCCAACGGATAATGTACACTTTGTACCCCGGTGGATAATGCACACTTGGTACCCCGGTGGATAATGCACACTTTGGACCCCGACGGATAATATACACTTTGTACCCCGACGGATAATGTATACTTTGTACCCCGACGGATAATGTACACTTTGTACCCCGACGGATAATCAGTTCAGTCCATTTTGTACCCCTGTGTATAATCGATTCAGTGCATTTTGTACCCCGGTGGATAATGCACACTTTGTACCCCGGTGGATAATCAGTTCAGTGCATTACTCCAAATCCTGATATTCAGATTCAATATTCATATTAAAATAATATAATAAGTCAGTAAATATTATAATTAAACATTAAGTAAACTTCCTAGCTTACTTAATCAATGTGGGACAAACCCACACAACCCTTTTCAAGCTAATATCTTCAACTCAATTTCTTTATGGATTACACTAAGAAAATGACTTAGATCCAAACATGAAAGTTTAAGTCCTCATTACAAGAAACAACCTCCAATAATTAGATTTAGGAAATTATATTAAGAAAATGCCTAAAACATGCCTCAAACTTTCCATTTTCTAACAATCCCCCACAAATCCATACAGAAATGCATATCAGATTTTATCATGACTTGCTTTTCAGAGTCGGTACCCTCCCGGGTTTGAACCCTCCTAAGTCCTCTACTTTGATGGCTACCGGATATAGATGGAATATTTCACCTTGAATCTTTATCCGTGAAGTGTAACCACACTCCATAGACGACGACAAGTCAAAGGCTATAGTCAGATCTACGGCTTTGAGACATTATGGTCGTGTCTCGATCCTGTTCGTCGAATGCTTCGAGGAATAACCCTTTCCTCTAATTGCGACCTCACAATAACATTCGCTTAGCTGGGCATCTCCAAAGATGTACTACTAATATCTCGTCTTACGACTTGACCCCATTCAGAGTTTACAAATTCTGACACAGTATTTGGTCCATCAGAATTTATCAAATCCTGATCCAAAATTGTTACAATTAGAGTTTGTTAAAACTCTTGCTAACTAGCAGTTCAAATACCTCTTAAGGTTTACAGGGGATAGACTCAAATACATAAGTATCTAAAAGTATATGGTAGAGGTACTACCAATTCATCCTTACAACTTGTTATTACCACATTGAATACACTTCGAAGGATCTCCTCTCAGGTGTATTGGGTTCCCGCTGTTGATGAATTATGATGGGTTATCAGTCCCATCCCCAACCTCGACTTAAGGACTACAGCATGCTCAAGCCCTTTAGTCAGCGGATCAGCTATATTATCCTGAGTTCTTATGAACTCTATAGCTATAATACTATCAGACACAAGACCCCTTATAGACTTAAGCCTAACTTGGATGTGTCCCTTTGTTTTAGCATTATACTTAACACTTCTGACTTTGTCGATAGTTGTACGGCTATCACAATGAACAGAAATGGCAGGAAGCGCTTGCTTACTACAGGTAACATACTCATGAGTCCATGTAACCATTCAGCCTCCGTCTCTATGGCATCAAGTGCATACAACTCAGCCTCAAAAGTGGACCGAGTAATCAAAGTATGTCTAGAAGACTTCCAGGACACTGCTCCACCAGCAAGGGTAAACACATATCCAGTCACTCCATTGGAACCAGATTTCTTAGCTATCCAACTTGCATCACTGTACCCCTCGAGTACCCCCGGAAATCTCCGGTAATGCAAGCCAAGAGAAATTGTTCCCTTGAGATATCTAAGAACTCTATACAGTGCCTCCCAATGAGTCTTGTTTGGACTGTTTGTATATCTAGCTAACTTAGACACAGAATAAGAAATATCTGGTCTAGTTACATTAGCAAGATATTGTAAACTCCCAATAATCTGAGAGTACCTAAACTGAGACACAGGAATACCTGAACTATTCTTGATAAGGCTAACTTTAGGCAAACTCCCAATAATATGAGAGTACCTTAACTGAGACACATGAATACCTGAACTATTCTTGATAAGGCTAACTTTAGGATCGAATGGAGTACTAGCGATTCTATAATTTGAATAACCATACTTCTCAAGTATAGATTTCTCTATATAATGAGACTGTGACAAGGTTATTCCATCGGTTGACCGAGTCAACTTAATCTCAAGAATCACACTAGCTTCACCCATATCCTTCATCTCAAAGTGCCTATTCAAGAAACTCTTTGTCTCGTTAATAATCTCAATATTGGTTCCAAACAACAAAATATCATCCACATATAGACACACAATCGCACATTCATTTCCTCTAACCTTATAGTAGACGCACTTGTCACTTTCATTAAATAAAAACTCAAAGCTTAAAACAGTTTCATCAAACTTCTTGTGCCAGTCTATAGGAGCTTGTTTTAGGCCATAAATGGATTTGACTAACTTACATACTTTCCTCTCATTACCAGAAGCAACAAATCCCTCAGGCTGATCCATATAAATCTCTTCTTCAAGGTCACCATGAAGAAAAGATGTCTTTACATCCATCTGATGGATGATAAGACCATGTATGGAAGCCAATGCAATAAGCAATCTGATTGTTGACATTCTAGCAACAGGAGAGTATGTATCAAAATAGTCAATTCCTTCTCTTTGCCTAAAGCCCTTAGCAACTAGCCTAGCCTTGTACTTAACTATTGAACCATCAGGGTTTAACTTCCTCTTGAAAATCCACTTACATCCTATAGTAGAACACCCAGAAGGGAGATCGACTAACTCTCATGTTCCATTAGAAACAATAGAGTCCATCTCACTCTTCACAACGCCTTTCTAGTACCTTGATTCTGAAGAATCCATGGCCTGATGGAAAGTTAAAGGTTCGTCCTCGACATTGTAAATGATGTAATCACTTCCAAAGTCCTTGACTAACCTTGAACGCTTACTCCTTCTAGGTTCCTCTACTTCGTTAGGAGTAGAGCTACTACCAGGATCCGCCCCCACATTCGTCATCCTTTCCACATGATCGGGAATGGAACTCGATGTGCGAGTGGGATCATCATCAAAAGTACCTTGTGGTATACCAGTCTTCATAGGGAACACATCCTCAAAAAATGTTGCATCACGAAACTCAACTATCGTATTCGCCACAATACCATATATGTCAGATTTTAAAACCAAAAATCTCATAGCAATTATGGTTTCAAGATAGCCCAGAAAGACACAATCAACAGTTTTCGGTCCTAGTTTCTTTCTCTTGTGTTCAGGGACAACCACCTTGACAAGGCACCCCCACACACGGAGATAACTCAAACTAGCTTTACGCTTTCTCCATAATTCATAAGGAGTCTTATCCATGTGTTTCAGAGGGACTCTGTTCAGAATATGGCAAGCCGTATTCAGAGCCTCTCCCCACATGTACTTAGGCAACCCCGAATTAATCAGCATATTCTTTCGCTCTGCCACCCCATTAGACTCAGGTGTGTATGGAGGAATCACCTCATGAACTATACCATTGCTTGCGCAAAATTCATTAAATGAGGTACTCGTATACTCACCACCTCTATCTGACCTCTGTTGGATTTTTAACGCAGCGGGGGCATGGCAAAACACTTTTACACATACAAAATCCAAATAAAAGCATATAAATCGTGAATAAAAATTCGAGGGATCGAATCTAACTTTTTAAAATAATTCGGAGACAACGATCAGAGATCCTTAGCCGTTGCTCCTCAAATGTGAAGCACTCCACCGGTATCCACCAAGAAAACGATGTTAAGGAGGAGGAAGAAGGTGGAGAGAATTGGGTTTTCCAAACTTTTTGGGTTTTCGGGTTTTCGAGGTTGGAATAAAATTAGGGTCTATAATAGTGTATTTATAGGCAAAATTTTCAGCTGAAATTTTCCCATAAATAATATTATTATTATCCCATTTATTATTCTCATTAATAATTAAAACACCTTTTAATTATTAATCCTTTTTCTAAATACTTTAGAAATAATTCTCTCTCTTGATTTAATTTTCAAAAATAAATCCTTTAATTAATAATATTAAGAACTTTTCTTAATTAATTTATAATCAATTAAATCTTATTTAATTAATTATTAAATTTTCCAATTAATTATTTATTTCATAAATAAATAATTATTAGCCATTATTAATTAATTCCTCCACCATTAAATCATTCTCCTTTTATGGTGTGACCCTGTAGGTTCAATATTAAGCCGGTAGTAGAAATAAATAATAATAAAACTATTTTATCATTATTTATATAAATTCTCTAATTTATTAAATATGATTAATTAATTAATCACATTTATTCTACATCGTGAGTGATGCTTCTCAACATATCGCGACTATCCGGATAATATGAATTCACTGCTTAGAATACCAAGAACCTGTCAGTGAATAGTTACCGTACAATAAACTCCTTCTACCCTACAATATTCCGATTAAATACAAGGCATGGATCTCGTGTCAAACCTATCTAATTCAATCACTTGCTTACTATTTACTATGCGTAGTTCTATGCAAATTAGAAACTCCTTTCTAATTTCATTTACTCTGGCCAGAGATTCCTGAACTAGCATAAGTGGATCAGCCTTGAACATTCGCTTCCTTCACTGGAAGGGGTAGATCCTTTATTGATCATACACTATCTTCGTGTACAAATTCCTATACCCAGAAGAGCCCTAATAATTGTCCCTGGAGACTAAGAACTAAACCAAAGCATAGTTCAGTGTACACAAGATGACTATGATGACCTCAAGTCTAAGGATACTTGTACAACTATCACTAAGCGAACAACTGCTGACACGTGAGTGAACTCCATCAGTTGTTCAGCTAGGCGAATCATGTTCAGTGAACTTATTCTATAATAAGCACCTACATACTAGCTATAGTGTCACCACACAAATGTCTATGAGAACAGACATCCTTCATAATGAAGCAAGCATAGTATGTACCGATCTTTGCGGATTATTAATTACCAGTTAGTAATCCTATGACCAGGAACTATTTAAGTTTAGAGTTATCATCTTTTTAGGTCTCACTATTATGATCTCATCATAATCCATAAAAAGCTTTACTCTAAACTATGGTATATCTTATTTAAACACTTAAATAGATAAAGGCCGTAATAAAAACAAAACAAGTCTTTATTAATATCAATGAAATCAAAATAGATTATATAAAAGTTATTCCTAAATCCTTATACATGATTGGACTTAGGACATATTCCTTTCAATCTCCCACTTGTACTAAAGCCAATCACTCTGGTATCTAATACCCATCTCATCTTTATGACGATCAAAGTGACTTTCAAAAAGTAGCTTTGTGAGTGGGTCTGCTATGTTGTTATGTGTGTCAACTCTAATTCAATACAATACAAGAAATGTTACCGCGCTCCCACTAACCCTTTTGTAGACGCATGGTTCATCTTCGTTTTTGATAAAATCAAACTCTTTGATTGTCTCATCAAAATGATTGTTCCATCTTTCGAGAAGCCTGCTTTAAACCACATATGGTTCGCAGCAGCTTACACACTAGGTTTTTATTTCTCTTGGAAAGAAAACCATCTGGCTAATTGCCAGATCTCATAGTCGTAGTAAGCAGCATTCGCAAGCAAAATCCGAACTGATTTTAACAGGGCTACAGGTAAAAGGTTTCATCAAAGTCAATCCATTGCCTTTGTTTGAATTCTTTTGCCACAAGCCTGGCCTTAAAGGTCTCCACCTGGCCATCTGCTCTAATCATTCTTTTGTATCCAGTATACATAGATTTCTTTCCGGATTTCATGGCACTATGCCATTTCTCTGAGTCAACACTACTCATAGCCTCATTATAGGTCACAGGATCGTCATCATCAATGATCGACAACTCATTGTCATTCTCAATGACAAGGCCATAATACCTCTCAGGTTGGGGAGACACTCTCCCTGATCTATGAATGGGCTGTTCCACAAAAGGTTGTTCAGTCAGAACAGGTGTTTCCACTTGATCCGTAGTAGTTTGTGCTTCTTGAACTTCATCAAGTTCAATTTTGCTCCCACTGTTTCCTTCAAGGATAAACTCCTTTTCCAAGATGGTAGCATGTCTGGATACAAACACCCGATGATCGGTGTAAAAGTAATACCCTAAAGTCTCTTTAGGATATCCCACAAAACTACATTTTCCGGATCGATATTCCAGCTTATCTGGGTCAACTTACTTGACATAAGCTGGACATCCCCAAATCTTAACGTGTTTAAGACTCGGTTTCCTTTCTTTCCATATCTCATACGGAGTTTGAGGAACAGATTTGGAAAGCACCTTATTCAGTAAATATGCTGAGGTTTCCAATGCATAACCCCATAGGAATACTGGAAGATTTGCATAGCTCATCATGGACCGAACTATGTCTAACAAAGTTCGATTTCTCCTTTCAGATACCAATCTGGAGGCGTCCACTGGGAGACTATACCATTTACTTTGAGATAATCCAGAAACTCTCCATTCAAGTATTCACCACCTCGATCTAATCGAAGAATTATAATACTATGTTTGGTTGTTTCTCCACTTCATACTTATATTCTTTGAACCTTTCAAAGGCCTCAGACTTATGTTTCATCAAACACATATCTGAATCCAGATCTATCATCTATGAAAGTAATGAAGTATGAAAATCCACCCATGGTTTGCGTAGACATTGGTCCACATACATCTGTGTGTACCATTCCTAGCAAATTTGCAGTCCTCTCTCCATGTCTACTAAATGGAGACTGCAATGCCACTATAAAGTGAGATTCCGACGGATAATGTACACTTTGTACCCCGGTGGATAATGCACACTTTGTACCCCGGTGGATAATGCATACTTTGTACCTCGACGGATAATGTACACTTTGTACCCCGACGGATAATGTACACTTTGTACCCCGACGGATAATGTACACTTTGTACCCCGACGGATAATCAGTTCAGTGCATTTTGTACCCCGGTGGATAATGCACACTTTGTACCGCGGTGGATAATCAGTTCAGTGCATTACTCCAAATCCTGATATTCAGATTCAATATTCATATTAAAATAATATAATAAGTCAGTAAATATTATAATTAAACATTAAGTAAACTTCCTAGCTTACTTAATCAATGTGGGACAAACCCACACAACCCTTTTCAAGCTAATATCCTCAACTCAATTTCTTTATGGATTACACTAATAAAATGACTTAGATCCATGAAAGTTTAAGTCCTCATTACAAGGAACAACCTCCAACAATTAGATTTAGGAAATTATATTAAAAAAATTTCTAAAACATACCTCAAACTTTTCATTTTCTAACAATATATACTATTATTCAAATAAAGTTTATTAACTTATTAAGTATTTCAAGTTGGTCATGTTACTTGGTTGGTAAACAAACCTCTGCTAAAACAATTTGGTCGTGAAATAATCTCAGCTATGGTTGGCTTATTCTAATTTATCTCCCGTGAATAACCTTATTGTACATATATAGTACCTTAAAGTGATTTAAACAATTTTCAAATTCTTAGGTAAGAAGAATTCTTAAGAAATGAGCCGACTTTATAAGAGTTTATACGAATTTAATAATATAATATCAGAAACATTATGAGCTTTATATAAATACAATAATTCAATGAAAAGTTAAGTTATTGGTTAATGGTCATCTAACTAACTAATCTATTTCTAAAATTTTATGAATTGTATTGATAAGAGATATGTAAAATTTTGATGTGTGAAAAACTGAATGTGGGTAAATAAATTAGAGTCAGTGACTCACAAATATCATGCACGGCCTGAAATTTATGTATTCAAGTAAAATTAACATGTATCCTAATTTATAAATGAGAAGATTTGAATTTTTTTTTAAAAATGTATCATTAATTATAAACAAGAGGGGTTCAGATCATTTTTTTAACTTATAAATTTAAAAATACACGTGTAATAAAAAAAGAGTAGTTTGGATTTATAAAAAAAATTATTATTATTTACAAAGATGAGAAGCGAGAGATTGGGTGGCATTAGAGCTGTTAATAAATCGTATATGGATCGAATCAGCCTGGTTTCATATTATAATCCATCTAAATTTATTGGATTCGAATTTTAGTCAAATTTTTTACATCCCAATCCATATTCGGATCCGTCGGATTACGGATTTTCGGATCGGAGTTCCGATTTATATTTTTCAATTTTTATTTACTATTGCCCGTATTTTTTTCTCGTCAAATATTTTTTTTTAATAATTAGGTTTTTATTAATAAATGAAATCAAAGCAACAAGTGTGCAAAGTATAAGAACAATTAACAAAACCTAAAATCTAACTTTAAACAATTATTACAACTAGAGCCGGACACTAGAACTATTACTGGAACTATTACTACTACTGCCCGATATGTAGTATCATATCGGATTATTGACGGACCGAATCGTATTAAATTTACATTCCATATTTAGAAGATTGGATTTTATCCTGATCAAATTTTATTTTGGATGATTCATATCCGTTTCATTAGCCGTCGGATCATATAAGACCTTTAGATATTCAATTTTATACTAGAAAATCATATTCGAAGTAGATTAATTTATATATTTGAATCAAAAAAATTTTGGTCAGTATTGCGTTTGACGAGAGTGCGGTTCAAATTAATTTTAATCTAAATTATAATATTAATTTATAACAGAAATTATAGAAAAATTCATATGATATGTGAAAAGCTGATGGCGAGATATTATATTGGAGTTAGTGGCTTACAAATGCCATGCATAAGCTGAAATTCATTTACAATTAAAATTCATGTATTCAAGTAAAATTTACATGTATCCTAATTTATAAAGAAAAAGAGTCATGATTTAAAAAAAATTGTATTATTATGTATAAACACGAGGGGTTTATTTAACAAATCACAAGTCTAAGAATAAATGTATAATCAAAGTAGAGTAGTTTGGATTTATACAGAAAAATCTATAATTTAACAAGGATGAGATACGGGAGGTTAAGTAACATCCTATTCGAACTAGAAAATACATCCATATTTATATGAAATTAGGTTTTCAATTTTATACTAGATAAGGATATTCGAAGTAGACAAGATTATATATTCATAGCAAACAATTTTGGATCAGTATTGTATTTGACGGAAGTGAGGCTGAAATTAATTTTTATCTCAATCGTAATATTAATTCATGCTAGATTTACAACCCGTGCACGGGTCTTCATTAATATTTTTATATTATTTAAAATTATAATAAATTTCTTTTTGGGTCATTACCTTATTAGTATATTTATTAATAATAATATAAACATTTGTTGTTGGCGGGATTCGAACCTGAATCTTGGATAGTGTATAAATAATATAAATATTTATTCTTGGTGGGGTTCGAACTTGAGAGTTTTAGTATTGTATAATAATAATATTAATATTTAGCGTTGGCGGGGTTCAAAACTGATAGTTTGAGTAGTATTATTATAGTATAGTCGAAACTAAAATTTATAAAAAATTCATGGGATAGTGAAAACCATTTGTGAAAAGTTAAATAATTGTGAATAGGTTAGAGTTAGTGGCTCAGAAATACATGCGACTTGAAATTCATTTACAAGCTCTTAATCACTCTCTTTATAAAATTCAGGTATTTAAGTAAAATTCACATGTATCCTAATTAATTTATAAAGTAGAAGATTTCGAAGAAAAAATATCATTATTTATAAACAAAAGGGCTTCAGATCATTTTTAACAAATTATAAGTCTAAAAACACCCGTATAATAAAAGGAGAGTAATTTTAATTTATAAATAAATGTATTATTATTTAACAGGGATAAGTTGCGAGTGATTAGGTGGTATTCTTTTCGAACTTGAAAACACATTCATATTTATATATGAAATTAGGTTTTGATACTAGACAAAAATATTCGAAATAGACAAGTTTACATATTCGAAGCAAACAATTTCTGATCAATATTTTATTTGAGGGGATGACTGCTCAATTTAATTTTAATCTAAATTATAATATTAATCTGAATCAAAACTTATAATAAATTTAAACGACATCGTGAAACGCAACTTTATTTTCTAGTATAACAGTAATCGAAGAGGTCTTACGTGACCGACTACGTGGCTGATTAGCTAGATTTAATTGTCTCACACAATTTCGAGATATCAAGCCTTTATATACCCCCTATCCTAGCCCCTAAACACAAAACAAAAGAACACGCTGATAGTATCAGTTAACGAGAGAAAAAACCGGATACATTTTACATTTTAAATTATATTTAATTTTAATTTTATATTAATTTTATTATATTTAATTTAAATAATCTTATTTTATGAGATTGAAGGCCATAAATAACAATATTTTAATAATCATCGCCAAAATTTCCATCATAATTTTAATTTGTTCAATTTGATACTTCGGTAGCATAGAAGTATCAAGACGATACTCATTTGTCAATGGAAGATCTTGCTTGATATTTTTTGTGAGCGAAGTATCATTTAAAATTTTAATATTATTAAGTTAAGGTCCACACTTTAACTAGGTTTAGGCTCCATAAACTCTAAATCTATTTTTCTTTTATTCATTTTTTTAAATATTTCTAAAACCAAATGGGGAATTGTTGAAATCTAAAATTTTAAAAATTATAAAATATGATACATGATTAAATAACTAAATAATTAAATAAATATTTAAATTTTAAAAACTAAATAAATTATATAATGCTTCAATAATTGTGGAGCATTGGGAAAGAAGCATCTGAACTGATACTCTACTGAAATAGTAGTATCACCCATGATACTCGTGTGGAAAAAGAGTATCACCTCGTACTCCATGCTCACATTCTCTATCCGGTGGATATTTATGATACTTTATTTTAAAATGTGTATTTTGGATAAAAAAAAATTAAAAAGAGACATTTTGGTTATTTTTTTATTTTTTAAAGATATTGTGGTTATTTTTTCATTTTCGGTAATAAAAAAACTTGAGTTTTTTGTCAATCTAATAATGAAAAGAATAAGAAGAAATTTCTTAGTATCAACATTAAGAATAACCGTATTTGTGGATGGAGTGCCGGAGTGCGGAGAGAGTGATGAAGAAGAACGCATGCAGATGTTGGTTCCTTAGCTGACCTCATTACCAGTTACCACTCTTTGTATTTTATATTAAGCTGCAACCTTCGATATATGTACGGAAACTGACATTAATGTGCTGATACAAGAAACATCAACGGATTGGCTCGATGGTACCGAATGGGTGGTTTGAGTGAATCTGCAATATTAACCATATATATTTATTGCAGGTTTTACACATAGGCGAAAAATTGAGATATGTTGTAAAAGAGATAGTAAAGAAAATAGGATGTGCATGAAATTGAGATTGAACACGGTACAAAGTTTAAACATACCTGACAAACTTGGGAATTAGGAGTTCGTAGTTTGCTGTAGTAGTGTAGAGTTGATAAGAAAGACATTACGTAACAGAAAATGATACTAATCATAATTAATCTTTACAGGTACTAACTTAAATTCCGTGCGATAAGTGGACTTTTATTAATATTTAAATTTATCTCGTCATATTATAATTTTAAAATTATTTATATAAATATATTATAATAATAATAATAAATTTATAAAACAAAAATTTTAGGATAACATGTGATCGTAGTTCAGTAGGATAAATATACTATATCTAGTAGTTTAGCGGATATATAACACTATTTTTTTTAATTTTTTAATAATATGATAAGTTGTGGTTGTAGTTTAGTAGGATAAGTAGACTATATATGTAGTAATTTAATAATTTGATAGTTTAACATATATATAACACTATTTATTTACTTTCTTAATAACCAAAATTAGGGAATAATCGTTGAACCAAATTATAGCTCATTCCGTTTATTATAGTATACTAGCATAAATCCCGTGTGATGCACGGGTTTCCATTAATATTTTAAATTTTTATTTATCAAGTTATATTATATTTTTAAAATATTTATATAAATATATAATAATTATAAAGTTATAATAAAAATAATAGATTAACATGTGGTCGTAATTTAGTAGAATAAATAGACTATTTCTAGTATTTTAACAATTTAGTAGTTTAGCAGATATGTAACACTATTATTTATATCTTTTAATAATAGGATAAGTTGTATTCGTAGTTTAGTAGGATAAGTATACTATATTTAGTAGTAGTTTAATAATTTAGTAGTTTATTAGATATATAACACTATTTATCTATTTTTATAATAATCAAAATTAGGGAATTATCGTTGAACCAAATTATCTCTATTCCGGCTATTATAATATAGTATAGATTGCTATATAGGATAAGTTGTGGTTATAGTTTAGTAGGATCCGGTTTTTATAGTATAGTATATTGGATAAGTTGTGGTTGTAATTTAGTAGGATAAGTAGATTATATATGTAGTAGTTTAATAATTAATAGTTTAACAGCTATATAACACTATTTATTTACTTTCTTAATAATCAAAATTAAGGAATAACCGTTGAAACAAATTATATTTCATTCCGGTTATTATAGTATATATATTATGAGGACTTTCTTTTAAGTACGATTTAAAACTTAAATGGAAATGATAATCCTATATGAATATATCACAATTTGTGAGTGATCTTTAAAAACAAGTTACAAGCAGTAGAATAGACCATAATTTTTAATTGAACATGAACATATATATTATTAATATATTTATCATCACTACATGAAATCTCAAATATATCAACAAAAATTGCTAATTTCCGTTAGCATCTGCTAACGGATTGCTAACACATATGACAACGTTGAATGGTCAATAACATAATAACGGAAAGCTAACAGTTTACCAACAATTTAGTGCCAATAGAAAAAACTGTTAGGAAAAAGAGGCGCCAAAATTACCCGCCTAACATTACCAACGACAATACCAATAGACTCCCAACGACATACTACCAACGGGGTCGTAACGAAATTATAACAGTTTATCAAAGTTTACCAAGGAACTTCCAAATATACCAACGGATATATTTTCGTTGGAAGTTCTCCCCGTTTCGTTATGAATTTGTTACAATTTTAGATCGGTTATATTTGTTCTTTTACTAAATCGTTACTATTCTAGATCAGTTAAATTATTTTGATTGTTAATCCTTTGATATATCCCATGGAATTAAAAAATTTAAAATAAATGTCCAATCATTAATCCAATCCAATTTTATATATTTGATATATATAATAGGGGTTGATGTGTTTGAGGATGACCTTACGATCTTACAAGAGCGTCCTGAGATTAAAAGAAAATAAGTACAAGACAATGGCATTTTTGTGAATGTAGGGGCTTGAGTTTATATTTACAGATTTGTCATTGAAATTTTCTATTGAAAAAAACCTAACATCGGGTAACATGCATGAGGACAATCTCAGGCACAATTTTCTAATATCCAATAACTACATAAATTATCATTCATAATATTGGAAAATCAAAACACCAATTTGGGACCAAATACTAGTTAGTAATACTAGTCAATTGACCCGTTGATGGTTAAAATCTCAAGTCAAATATATTTTTTTTCAAAAAAATTGGAAATATCACAAAATATATAGATCTTCACATACAAACGGTTGGATCGTTAAAAAGTTTTTTTTAAAAAAAAATCAAAATATAAATCTCGGAGAAAACACTAGTTAGAGGTACTCGTGAACTGACTAGTTGACTATTAAAATATCAAACCATAAAAACTTAGTTTTTTTCTAAAAATTTAAAAATATAACTAAATTATATAGATCTTCACATCCATACGTTTGGATCGTCAAAAAATATTATTAAAAAAATCAAAACTCTAATTCAGGATGAAACACTAATAAGAAACCACAATCAAAATACTCATTAACCGTGAAAATCTCAAACCAAATAAACATATTTTTTTAAAACATATTTGGAAATATCATCAAAATATATAGATCTTGACATCCATACAGTCAGATCATCGAAAAATATATTTTTTGAAAACTCGAAACAACAATTTAGGACGAAAAACTAGTTAGTAGTATTAGTCAATTGACTCATTGAATGTTAAATCTCAAACAAAATAAATTTATTTTTTATAAATATTTGGAAATATCGCTAAAACATATAGATCTTCATACCCATATATTGGGATCGTGGAAAAGTATTTTTAAAAAATCAAAACACCAATTTGGGATGAAACACTAGTTAGTAGTACCAGTCAATTGACTCGTTGACTATTAAAATATCAAACCATATAAATTTATTTTATTCTAAAATTTTGGAAATATCACTAAAATATATAGATCTTCACATCCATCCGGTTGGATCATTGAAAAGTATTTTTTTAAAAAAAAAATCAAAACACCAATCTCGGACGAAACATTAATTAAAGGTAATCATGAACTGACTATTTGTGTTAGGAATATGTTGTAAACTTGAAAATAATTTACCAAAATACCTTAGTAGATTTAAGTAAGTGAAATTGTAGCTCTCAACGGATAATCTTACTTGTCATCCGTTGAGAGAGTAACTTATGTTTTAATAAGTATTTGCAGCACATTCATGTGTACTGTAATGTCTTAGAGAAATAGAAGTTGTAGGATAATCTAAGTCATGTTTACTGCAAGAATGATATGTAAAATAGGTTGGCTAATTGTATATATTAGATGCCTTGTAATTTTGCATAAGTAAAATTGAGTCAACTGCTATGAGAATACTTTCAATGGATGTTTCTACAAGACTTCGACAGATGACCCAAGTCACATTCGATGGATGATTCAATAGAGTCTCGACGGATGATTCAATAGACTTTCGACAGATGATCCAAACAGAGTCTCGAGGGATAACAAATTCAAATTGAAGTTGATAGTGAAGAAACACTAATTAGTAATATTAGTCCATTGACTTGCAGACGGTTAAAATCTCGAGCGAAACAAATTTAAATTTTTCTAAAAAATTGAAAATATCTCTAAAATATATAGATCTTGACATCCATACAGTCGGATCCTCGAGAAATATTGTTAAAAAAATTAAAAATATCTCTAAAATATATAGATCTTGACATCCATACAGTCGGATCCTCAAGAAATATTGTTAAAAAAATTAAAATACTAATTCAAGATGAAACACTAGTAATTGGTACCGGTCAAATAACTCGTTGACTATGAAAAAGTCAAATCAAATAAATTTATTTGTTTAAAAAAATTTGGAAATATCACTAAAGTCTTGGCTATATTTTGTTAAATCGAGAAGGAGTTTCGTAACAATAAGTAAAAATACTTTTTATTATTACAGTAAATACAAATACCTAATATATATATATATATATATTAATTTGATTAAGTTATTTTTTTTGAAATTTATTACAAAGATGTTGGTACGTAATATTAAAAATATAATGAATATTATTACTAGTTTGTAACTTAAATAAAAAAATAATCAATATTAATGATAAAAATGCGAGAATTTCAAGTTTTGGAAAATTTTAATTTCCCGGGCTGGTCGTGCAAAAATACCCCCAAATCCCTAGTTTCTAGTATCTCTCCTTTTCTTCTAATTTCTCTTTCATCTTTTCTCCGCGGCGGCGGCTGTATCTATAGTTCTATAAACACACTTGTAAGACCTCAGTTTCTATCATTTTATTACAAAGTTGTATTATATGTGCAGTAAATCAAAACACGGTGGCGTTGTTTTCCATGGAGCTCGAGCAACAAGAGATTTCATCAATCAAATTTCTTCTCTTCCTCGAATTTGTGAGTAAAGTATTGTAATTAAAGATTGAAGATTACGTTTAGACTTTTAATCAAAGGTATAACATTTGAAAGTGATGGTTAATTTTAGGGTTTTAATCCATCTCATTACTATTATTTTTGTTAATTAGATTTTTAAGATGTATGGTTTGTTCTTTTCTAGTTATTTAATTTAATTAACTAATTCAAATATGGGTTTAGCGGATACATATGTTTGTATGCCCATCTAATTATCTATCTGCTCAATTAACATTTTGTATGTTTACTATTTGAATATTGTCTTTGAACACAATTTGCCATATGTAGAAATGCAACTTCTTTCTAATTATAACAGATCACAAATCCAACTTGATTAAAATGTGTAAATTAATGTAGTTATATATGAGGCAAGTATTGTGAAACATTACCCATTTTTCTTATTAATTCACCATACTTAGAATTGGTAATGGCTTTGCTCTGTTTGTGAGTAAGAAGAAATGCAGTGGCTATGAAATTGTTAATGAACCAAATGTAACAATAATATCTTTATGCTCGAGTCTACTCAGGCATACAATTTAATTTTTCACCCTCTTGTATAAAAATGGGAAATTTACACATTGATGTCCTTTACAAGGCAACCTAAGTTAAACATATATAAACAAAATAGAGATCATATATTCACACGTCACGAGATACCATAAATATGCAGTATTCATTATATATTGATCTAGTTCCGCTATTCATAATATGCATCTAGTTATTTATGTAGAACTTGTGCATTTTTTTCTCGTACAAGACAAGTCCATCATCTAGCCTTTTGAAATTTATTCAGTTATGATTAATTGACATTTGCATTAGTATTAAAATTATTAATACGGTTTGATGCATTGGTGCTACGTGCAGTTTTTTTGAAGATATAGTTCTTTCTAACACTTCATCATTTTCTAATGAGTTGCAACGAGAATTAGAAGATATGAAAGACCGGGTAAAAACTCTCAAAAATCAACTAGCCATAATGGAGGCTATTTCCCGAAATCATCAGTCCCAAATTCTGTCAATAGCACCAAAATTAGTATTTAATTACAATGTTGATTATGATGCTTTGGGGAAGATCTTGTAGACATAAGTAAAATATGGATTACGGTTGAACTAAGGTTATAATGTAGTTTAGTTTAGTTGGCTATTAGATTTTTTGATTTGGATGTGAATTTACTCCAAGAATTTTTGAAGAACGGAAACAACTTTGTCTCATTTTCATAATTTTGAATTTTGCTTTGCATAATGAATTTTGTTTATAAAATTAGATCTTATATAAATTTATTTGTGGGACTAGATCTTTTGTTCTATTATGATTTGAAAAAATTTGCATGTCTACAAAAATAAAAATATTGGCAATTATCGGGTCGCTACAAAAGATTACCAGTATGTAATTTCTGTTGGCACTTTGTGACTAAAATTAACAACAGAATTGTTCGTTAGTAAAGTATCATTAGCTTTAGCAACCAAATAATCCGTTGGGAAGTTGTTGTTTATATGGTTAGATTTGAAATGAAAGATCCCTTATTAGTTTGTTTATATTTTGTTAGTAAATTTAATAACTGAAAAACATTACGTTGGCAGGTTAACTCCAACGAAATGTATCCATGATAATTCTGTTGGCAAACTGTTTTACCAACAAATTTCCTTGATATGCCAACAGAATTTTTCCTTGATAAAATTGAATTTTCTTGTAGTGCATGAGATTATTAAAAAAATTACTAATTAATTACACACCATTTGGGGACTTTAAAATAGGGTTAATTGTTTTCCACCCGAGTGTTGTATTCCTCTAAAAGCCATACCTTAGTACTTTATTGGAGCTTTGTAATTAATGATCTTAATGAAGCTTTGTAATTAGTTACTGGTTTCTTATGGGAGCTTTGTAACTAATGACTGGGTTCCCGCTAAGCGACAAAATAATTCATTCACTGTACCAATATTTTGTTAACAAAATTGTATAGTTTAAAAATTTTAAACAAACAAATATAAGAATTTACTTTAAAATGAGTTTTGGGAATACCAATTGACAAGTCTTTTTAACTATTCGGATTTATTGTATAGGTTCATGAACAAAAGGTAAATTATTAGAATAAAGTTAACTTTAATATCAATTTAAATAATTCAGATCTGAATATGAATTTAAATTAGTAGAATAAGTTGACTTTAATATCTATTAAAACAATATATAATTCGATATTAGTTATAATTTAAATTGGTGGAATAATAATTATTAGTATTTAAGCAATCATCTTTTAGCTAATACACATTACTTTTTTATTTGCTTTAACTAATTTTTTTCCAAAAATAAAAAAACCACAATGTAGTTCTATTTAAAAGAAAATAATAATATTAAACTCTTTATCTGTTATTACCAACATAGGTTTAAAGTTAGTGAGAGATTTTATTCATGTGAATTTACATATTTGTGCGTGTGTTTATTATATTCAAAAAATGTTGTTAATAAGATTTGAACTATGAATACACATTAAAAATCACTATGCTAATATATCATTTGTGCTTGAAATCATACACTTACGTGTTTGTCACATGTGGGTCATAAAATAATATTTTAATAATATTTTCTTTTTATATTTATTAATTTAGTTATCTATATATTTGAAAAAAAAATAAAGTTACTATTAAAATATAATACTAATCAATTTATAATGGCCTAACATGATATACAATTAATAAGATATTTTATTCATTTAAAATTACAAATTTGCACATATGTATGTTATATTCAAAAAATAATAATATAAATAGGAATTGAATCTAAATCTAACCACTTACCCGTCGGTTCAACAATACTATGTCAATATCTCATTTGTGTTTTAAATAATGCACTTAATATGTATTTTCATATGAGAGGGTTTGTTTATATATTTATTAATTTAGCTACCTATGTATTTTTAAAAAATTAAGTTGCTATTAAAATAATAATACTAATCAACAATGAACACATAAAAAGAACTATTTTATGAAAAAGATAAATGAACTAAAATATAACACATATTTAATTAATGATGTAATACTCTTTAAAGTAATCATAATATCCAAATTTATGATACCACATATAAAAAATGATTTTTAAAATCTAATGATAATAGAATATGATACTAGATTAATGATTAGTCAAAATAAAAATATATTATATGTTATCTTATGATATTATATATTCTTACATATATATCATGACGATTGTATTTGTTTTTGATATAAGAACTTTTTAGATTCCTAAATATTAAAATGATAATTTTCCGAAATAAACAGTTAAGAAGGTAATGGAATTATGGTGTTAGCCCTTAATGAAACAATTATATTAAATAAGCCTCGCACATCACATATTTAAACACAGTCCTTACTGGCTCACTAAAATGCAACTTAAAGATGTGTTTTTTTATAAATACAAGGTCGTGTGGAGTTTCTTTTCCCAATAAATTAATAATTTAAAAAAAGACCGAAAACACATATTTAATTAACGTTTAAACATAATTTATGTTGGTACTATCCAAGAAATACGTCCCGAACAGTCATTTTTATTACATTATAAGTATATACTACATTATAAATTACTAAACATGGTCTACCATTTTTAGAGAGCCAAAATGACCACTATTTTGGGTTTTTATATTTATTTCGTGCGATCTAGGTCATTTTCTTATGAAATAACTAATATTGGGAAAACTTATATCAAATATAAAATCAAAGATTTTAGAAGCCTAAGACCTCAATCACCTTGTGAAATATTAATGTAGATACACACAAATGCGCATACGACGTACAAATTTCTGATAGATATATAAACATGCAAGTTTAATTAATACCAGACTAGACAACTTATTTTGCAAATTAACTATTAGTTTATTTTATGTGAATATACGAGCCACTTGGTTATATATATATATATATATGTGTGTGCGCGCGCGCGCTCTTCCACAACTCCATATGGATGGAGGAACCACCTACCGCATTGTATCATTGTGGGACTATGTCAGCAATATTTCAATGCGGGAAGGACCCATCCCGCAATGTGACATTGTGGGAGGAGTTTTCCTATTTTATTTTTTAAAATTTTAAAAATTAAAATTTTAATTTACATTTTTTATAAATAATAGATCATATATATATATATGTATATATATACATATTTTGAATATATTCCTAAAATTGGGTTATTCGCAGCAGCACACTGGTTCATCCCTCCTTGACTATGATTATGTTTTCTACCCTTACTGCGATAATACTCAATAATTCTTATTCATTGTGGATCTTCAGAGGAATAAGCTTATTTTAGCTGATCCCCTTTGCGGGTGGTCTTCGGAGCTGAGGCAGACCTACTCCCGTGAGTTATTTGTCATGGTAGGATATTTACATTTTTAATTAATTTAATTGCATATTTAAGTGTTGGTTCCAATCATATATATCAAAACTTACATGAGAAATTGGTGCCAGCGATGCTTCATTGGTTGGACCATGACAGATTTAATGAGAAATGCATGGTGGTTCAGTTTGTTCACCAATTGTCAGTGTAGAAAAATGATACTAATTATGGCTTGTACGTGGCCAAGTATATATGGATTTTGTGTTTAATGGAATTTTGTTGAGAGAGGCGGCTTGGGGGCATCATTTGGATATCATTAACTTCAGGTATCGCATATCTTGAGAGCTTTTTAAGGGGAAAGCTCGCCGGATTAGTGAATATATGATTAGACAAGGGATCAGTGGACTGTAGTTCACTTTTATTTATGTTTTATTTGGATTTGGATTGTATTTTTGATCGTACTATATTTCTATTTACTATTTTTTTTGGATTTGGTTTTGGTTGGATTTAGATGTTTATTGTTCGATTTTATTTTGGCGATTGTGGATTTTGGTTGTTAGCTGTGGATTCTGATTGTTGATTGTGTATGTTTTTTTAGTTAAGTTAAATAGATTGGTATATTATAAAAACAAAGGGAACCACACAATTTTTTTTCTTGAAATCCATAATAATCAACCTATACATACTCCATTATATTTAAAGCAGAAATCTGCAGGAAACTAACTTCAAATTGTTTGAAATTGGTTACTAGTTTTTTGTAGTTTTCTATAGAATTTTACAGTGAGGCACTCCCGCATTGTATCGTTGCGGGAAAAACCAAATTTCTGTATTTTACAGTTTGGTCACCCCGCATTTATACAATGCGGTAGATTACAAATACTCCCGCATTGTGTTATTGCGGGTGCTAGTGCAAGGAAAAATACCGGTATTTTATTCAACGAAATGTGAAAATTGAAAAAATAAATCATTATTAATGTTGGTAAAGGGGTAAATGACTAAGTCCTGGTTTTTAAGTTGCTTTTAAAAAATAAAATTTTTTATATTTTTCAAGAAAAATAAGGAAAAAAAACTTTTTAAGGGTCACCCATCCAAAAAAGTACTCCTCCCCGAGCACGCTTAACTTCGTAGTTTTTTATTCATTTCTTACCACCTCTCTAGGAATGCCACATCCTCCATTTCTCCAAACGACTTGTACATATGTTCGATATTTAAAAAAAATTGTAATTTTTTTATATTTCCTTGTATTTTTAATTTAAGAAAATTAGAAATATAGATAATTCAAAGAAATGTTTAAATTGAAAAAATATATATTAAAAGGTTTTTAGTTTTGTTATTAAAAATGCTATTATTTTTAAATTCAAATTTTTATATAATTAAGTGAAAAAATGGTGGACTGTTGAATTGACTGTTTGACGTCCCCGCAATGAGGCATTGCGGCAGGCCGATCAAACTGTTTAACAGTCAATCTGTAATGTACACATTTTTTTACATACAAAACTTTGTTCCAAAATTAAATTATGGCTGACTGAATTTGATTGTTTTCCTACATAAGTAGTGGTATTGTGAAATGTTTGTTATATTTTTATTAGTAGCAAAAAAAGTTCTTATACTTGTTAGAGTTTTTTAACAAAATGGAGAGATATCGGTGTTTTGGTCTCACCCGCGAGGATTGTTAGGAAATGAATAACACACAGAGGGGGGTGAATGTGTTTTACTATTTTTATGCTTTTCTTGAATTCTTTTTCTGGTTGAACAAAGTAAATTGAATCTTGTAATGAAATATTTTACAGCAAAAATTAAACATGCAATAATAAAGAACACAGATCTTTTTAAAACTCACTTAATTTTATATTAAAATTAAGAATGTTTTGCTACAAAATTTCTAGGCTCTTTGTTGATAAAGAGCTTAGCTTCTCCTTGTGTAATATATAATAGATGATGTCAAAGATTACTGGAGCTAACAATGTCATTAGCATCTTTGATCATAGTATGGAGCAAATCAAATAGATATATGATCTGAGTAGATTTTTTAATGAACAGTTATCTTCAGTAATCAGTTAAGCTTGGGGTCAATCCTAAGTAAGTTGTATTATTATCTAAATTTGTATTTTGTACATGTAACACTTAAAGTCTATAAAAATGCAAAGGAGCAGACTGGAGTCTTTTTCCTAAAACAGTATCAAGCCTAAGGATTCTATCTGAAAGAAGATCAAGAAGATCATGCCTCAGAAGAAATTTAAAGAAGCTTGGAGTTGAATAAATCAGTTTGGAGAAAAATGTTCTAAGTCAAGATCTCTACAAGTCACAAATTTAATGTTATAGAGAAGTCATTCGAGAACTCCAGAATGGCTTATCGAGAAGTCATTCAAACTCCAGACAGTACCGACGGATGAGCAGTGTCTACTCGATGGATGAGCAGTGTCTAATCGATGGATGTGCAGTGTCTACTCGATGGATGAGCAATGTCTACTCGACGGATGAACAATGTCTACTCGATGGATAAGCAACCACTACTCGACGGATAAGCAATATCCACCGGGAGTAGAGAAGTCAGGAAAGTTACTCGAGAACTCAAGAAAATATCGACAAGCCAATTTGAATAACTGAAGGTTGGATATATCGACAAGTCATTCCTTCACTAGAGAACTCAGAGTTATCGACAAGTCTACACTTATTCGAGAACTCAGAGATATCTACAAGTCAAAGTGAAGATATGAAGATTAGAGATCTCAACAAGCTGAAGACCTGTACAAGCCAAACTCATTACGGAGTGCTAGAGATCTCGATAAGCCTATGTACTTATCGAAATGTCAAGTGTTCTATTAAATCAAATTGGAGATCTCGAAGTACAATCTCAAAATACAAAACTACAGATCTGTTCAATATCCAAGATAAACAATCAACAAACAATCCAACAACTAGATTGATAAGTCTACAAAAAGCAGCTTGAAGAGTGTGCAAGATCAATGGTAAAGATTAACTGATAGAGGAAGATTAAAGTAAACATGGGATGCCAAAGATATGCTAAGTCAGAAATGGAAGATTTGCTTTTCTATAAATAGAAATGACAAGTGACAGTTTAGAAAAGTTAATAGCATGTTTATTATCCATTGTGTAAACCAGCAGTTAACTGAGATATAAAGTTAGCACTGGTCCTCTAGTTAGAAGTAATAATTTAGATCAAAATTCTTGTAACACTCTCGAGAAGAAGCTGGGCTCTTTAACTTCAAAGAGCTTAGAAATTTTGTAGCAAAACATCTTAATTTTTAATACAAAAATTAAGTGAGTTTTGAAGATCCGTGTTCTTTATTTTCTGCAAGCTTATATTCTACATGAACACTTTTCTATACAAGATTTAATTTACTTTGTTTAACCATTAACTTTCAAGAAAAGCCTAAAATAAGAAAAACACATTCACCCCCACTCTCTGTGTGTGATTCATTACCTAACAAGTGGTATCAGAGCCAAATCTGAAAGCAAACAGATTCAAGATCTTGGAAGAATGAATACATAGAAAATCAGTAGCATCAAAATTCCTACCTTTGACAAAGCTAACCACACTCTTTGGGAAAAGAAAATGATGTTGTTTATCAGGATGGCCAATCCATTCTATATTCAGATCCTCAAGAATGGACCCTTCATTCCTATAGTAAGAGTTGAGGAATCTAAAGATGGAGACATGGTCATACCAACTCATTATGCTCCCAAAGATCCATCTGAGTATTCTGACCCTGAAAAGGAGAAAGTCTCCCTGGATAGCAGCTTGTAATTAATATTGATTGAGTCACTTGATAATGTGATGTACAATAATATTGAACTGTGACACTGCCAAGAAAATATGGGAGAAGATTGAAATACTCTGTGAAGGAACTGAGGAGGTTAGATCTAATCAAAGAAGGATACTGATTTCACAGTATGAGGGTTTCATGGCTAAGCCTAAGGAAAGCATTATTGATGTGTTTGAAAGGTTCAATAAGCTGATAAATGACTTGCAGCTTCATAAAAAATACTATGAGGATGAAGAGGTAAATCTGAAGTTCTTGCTTACTCTTCCTGACCATTTAGAACAGAAAATATCAGCAATCAGGGAAGGGAGAGACTTGAGTAGAATAACTCTGGAAGTTCTATATGGAATTCTCAAACCTATGAACTAGAGATGATTCAAAGGCAATCATTGAGATCTGGGCAAGGACATGTTTTATATGGTTCAAGTGCTTTAATAGTAAATGAAGGTCAAACATCTAATGATGAACCAAGATCTCATATTCCAGTTGCCTCAACAAGTGAGCAGAGAACAATTGATTCACAAGAGCAAGTCATACTAGAATTGGAAAAGGATGAGTTCTATACTCTTGAAGAACTGGATGAGCAAGATCAGTCAATGGCCTATCTGGCTAGAAAATTCTCTAACATTAGAGTAAGGAAGCCAAGATACTTCAAAAGTAAAGGACAATCCTTTAACAAAGACAACAACTGGAGAGAGAAAAGAAAATATAATTCTGATAGCAAGAGTGGTTACAAAACTGGATCTGTTGACAGATCTAATATAAGGTACTTCAGCTATGATGAACTAGGCCACTTTGCTACAGAATGCAGGAAACCCAAGAAGGCAAGGAAAGATAAAGCTTATCTTGAACTTGAAGCAAAGTATGAAGCTCTTCTGAAGAAACAGCAAAGCAAAGCTTATATTGTAGAAGGTAAAAGTTGGGATGACTCTGAAAATGACGAAGACGAAGAACTTGGAAACTATGCACTCATGGCCTTGAAGCAAGGAGAATCATCCTCATCTAAATCACAGGTACCAACTCTTACCTCCACTATTTTAAATGTGAATCAATATAAGGAAACTGTTAAAAAGATGAGCACAGAAATGTTTCACATTCATACAAGCATGGTTGCTGCTAATGAAGAAGTTAGAAGATTAACAAAGTTAAATGAGAAGCTTGAAAGTGAAAAACAATAAGCTGAATTGTTGATAGTGGAGCTTGAAGCCTTGAAACAAGAGAATGGTTATCTGAAAAATAAGCTTGAGTGGGCAAATAAGATTGAGGTTGTGCTAAGGGAAAAACTGGAGAAAAATGAAGTAAAGTTGAAGTCCTTCAAGAATGCATCTAAATTGGTTGGTCAGTACCATGAGAAAAACAAACCATGTGCAAACATTGCTATTGGTCTTGATTATGATGCCTTAAACAGCAAAAAGAAAAACACTGCTGACAGAGGAAAAACAACAAAGAGTGAAAATGTTCCAGCAATGCTGAGAAATGTTGGGTCACCTGTGTTTAAGACTTGTGAAGTAAACTTCAGTGAAGAAGAATTGATCATCAAGCAAGAAATTGTAGATGAGGACAATGAAAAGAAAAATGCAAGCTCAATTTAATCTTCTAAGGATGAAGAAAATCTTATGGACAATCAAAGTACCAAGACTCCTGTCAAAGAAACCAATATTGAAGATGCAAGAAAGAAGAAGAAATTAGAAATGGGAGAAAGGGGATAACCAAAAGCAATAATCTGGCCTATGTTGCAGATGTTCCTGGAAAGAAGTGTGGAAAATGTGGCTCTACAAATCATCTAACTCACCTTTGTAAAAAGGGTGTTAGTAAGCAAACAGAAGGAACTTGCAAATACAATGAAGCAGATTTAAATAATCCCTATTCATTCGATGATAAGTTTGATTGCATCCCTTGCAATTAAAAGTGATGAAAAGTTGCCACAAACTGAGAGTAGATCTTAAGGAAACAAAAATTGAGTCTACGTCAGAAAGGGAAAATGCACAACAATCATTGAACTCTATTTTATCTGAAACAAATCACTCTACTTCTGCTAAATCAGTTAACAAGAAGAAAGTACCCAACACTGCTTTGGTCACTAAACACACCTGAATCTCATTGTGTGCAGGGCAAAGTGAAGAAAATCATATGGATCATTGACAGTGGATGTTCCAGACATTTGACAAGTGATAACGCCCTGCTATCACAGTTTGAGGAGAAAGTTGGCCCATTGGTAACCTTTGGAGATAACATCAAAGGATTCACAATGAGATATGGCAAGATTGTCTCTGAAAATATTATCAATGATGATGTAGCACTAGTAGCTGGTCTTGAGGTGAATCTTCTCAGTGTTAGCCAATTTACAGACAAAGGCTTTGAAGTTTTATTCAATAAAGAAGAATGCACCTTTATCAACAAGAAAACTAGTGAAATTGCTCTGAAAGAAGCAAGGAAAGGAAGCTTGTTTATTGCAGACTTGGACTCAACAAATAAGGATGGTATTTGCTACTTCTACACCAAGGCATCTGAAGAACAAAGTAAGCTATGGCATAAGAAGTTGTCTTACTTAAATTTCAAGGTAATTAACAACTTAGTCAAAAAGGAGTTAGTGAGAGACATGCCCAAGCTGGAGTTTGCTCAAGTTGAAGTCTGTGAAGCTTGTCAGAAAGGAAAGATGAAAAGATCTAGTCACAAGTCAAAAACTGTGAATTTTATTAGTGCACCCTTGCAGCTTATTCACATGGACTTGTTTGGGCTAATAAATGTCTTATCAATTTCAAGGAACAGATATGCACTTGTGATGGTGGATGATTTCTCTAGATACACTTAGGTAGAGTTCATGTACTCTAAAGATGAAACTCCACATATCATAATTGAGCATATCAAGAAGATAGAAAAGCAGGCTGAAGATTACAATAGTGTGAAAATACTGAGAAATGACAATAGAACAGAATTCAGAAATGTTACATTAAGTGAATTCTGCAAAGGCAAAGGCATTGTTCAAGAATTCTCAGCTGCCAGGACACCTTAACAAAATGGAGTAGTTGAGAGAAAGAACAGAACATTGGTTGAAACTGCTAGAACAATGATGCAAGATGCCAAGTTGCCAACAAGTTTCTGGGAAGAGGCTGTCAACACTGCATGTTATACTCAGAACAAATATCTCATTAACAAGGCACATGGCAAGTAATCCTACTCAATCATGTCCAAGAGAAAGCCTACTGTAAAGCATCTTCATGTGTTTGGAAGCAAGTGTTACATTTTGAAAGACAACTCTGAATATGTGGGAAAATTTAACTCAAAGGTTTTTGAAGCAATTTTTCTGGGATATTCACTGGAAAGAACAACCTACAAATTCTATGTAATTGAACAAAAGAAGATTATGGAAAGCACATATGTGACCTTTGTTGATGACAAGTGTCCAGGCTTGGAATGCCTTGATTATAATGAAGCTGAAACACTTGCATTTGAAAACCACAACATTGATACTGATTCTGATGGAGAAGATGAAGTTAATGCACAACAAATGATGAATGAAGAGTCTACTGAATCGGAAAATCATGGGAATGGAAGCTCATCTGAAACACCTGAATTTGATGGCACAAAATCGGGGGGAGAAAGAGAGGAAGGATCTACCAGTCATACCAATAATGGAGAAAATGATGAAGGCACAAGTTAACAAACTCACACAAGGAAGTGGGATAGAATTCACTCCATAGAAGTAATTATTGGTGATCCTACTGTTAGTGTGAGGACTAGACGTGCAACAGCTAATGAGTGCCTACATGCATGTTTTCTGTCTCAAGTAGAGCCTAAGAAAATTGATGAAGCTCTGCTGGATCCTGACTGGATATCTGCCATGCAGGAAGAGCTGAATTAGTTTGAAAGAAGTAAAGTCTGGGAGTTAGTTCCTGCACCAAATAACAGAAGCATTATTGGAACAAAATGGGTGTTCAGGAACAAAATGGATGAAAATGGTATAGTTACCAGAAACAAAATAAGGTTGGTTGCAAAAGGCTACTCACAAGAAGAAGGGATTGATTATTATGAAACTTTTGCTCCTGTTGCAAGACTTGAATCTATAAGAATTTTTCTAGCATTTGTTGTACATTCAAATTTTAAAGTGTATCAAATGGATGTCAAAAGTGCCTTTCTGAATGGTGAGCTAGAAGAAGAAGTTTATGTGCAACAGCCTCCTGGCTTTGAGGATCCAAAATTCCCAAATTTTGTGTATAAGTTACTCAAGGCTCTTTATGGACTAAAAAAGGCACTTAGAGCTTGGTATGACACACTGTCAGATTTCCTATTGAAGCATGGTTTTACTAGAGGAACCATAGACAAGACTCTCTTCTACAAGAAACATGGTGAAGATATGATCCTAGTTCAGATCTATGTAGATGATATCATCTTTGGTTCTACTAATGAGAAGCTGTGCCAAAGATTTTTCAAGCTTATACAAAGTGAATATGAAATGAGTATGATGGGGGAACTGAGTTACTTCCTTGGACTTCAAGTCAGCCAAAAAAGTGATGGTATCTTCATCAGCCAAACTAAATATGTCAAGGATCTTTTGAAAAAGTTTGGAATGGTTTATTGTTCACCTGCATCTACACCTATGTCTACTGCAACAAAGTTGGATAAAGATAAAAATGGCAGGGGTGTAGATATCTCAAGCTACAGAGGGATGATTGGATCATTGCTTTACTTAGCAGCAAGTAGAACGGACATCATGTTTACAATATGTCTATATGCAAGATTTCAAGCCAATCCAAAAGAATCACCTTTGATGGCTGTAAAGAGGATTTTCAGATATTTGAAGGGAACTCCAAACTTGGGATTATGGTATCCTAAGAGAACTGGTTTTGAAGCTGTTGGATACACATATGTAGATTTTGCTGGATGCAGGGTTGACAGAAAGAGTACCAGTGGAAGCTGTCAATTTCTTGGACAAAGACTTGTATCTTGGTATAACAAGAAACAACAATCTGTATCAACTTCTACAGCTGAAGCTGAATATATAGCTGCAGGAAGTTGTTGTGCTCAAGTGCTTTGGATTAGAAATCAGCTAATGGATTATGGCCTAGTGTTACACAAAATTCCTATCATGTATGACAATACTAGTGCTATATCTATAGTAACTAATCAAGTTAATCATTCTAGGATAAAGCACATTGATGTGAGGTACCATTTTATTAGAGAACATTCTACTAATGGTACCATTGAGCTCATTTTTGTACCAACAGAAAAACAACTAGCTGACATTTTTACTAAACCTTTGGATGAAGCAACTTTCACTAGACTTGTAAGTGAAATTGGAATGCTCAATTCTTCATCCTAAGGCAAGAACTCAGCTAATGTTTTGCAGCAGATTAATCTCTAGTAAATCAAAGTTAATTTGATTAAATTGGAAATTAACTGAAATATGAATTATAAATATTTCAGAAATCTCTGCATATTTGTTTTTTAAATTCATTTAACTTGGAATTTTTCAAATTCTGAGTAAACTGCTTAGTTGTTAATTTACATCCTTAATATGTAAAATTAACTCAAGGCAGAATTACAATAACCAAAAGTATCTAGAGAACTGAGTTCTCAATAAGTATAAATTGACTTCTCGACAAGTCATTTTAGGACTTCTCGAGTGGGTCTTCGATAAGTCAACTTACTAACTTCTCGAGTGACTTCTCGATAGGTTTAAAATGACTTATCGATAACTCAGAACTGAGATAATTTAAATTGATAAATTATTTTGGTAAATTACTTTTGGAAAATTTATTCTAATTTTATTTTGAATTTATTCAAATAAAAGTTAGAATTAATCCAGTCCTTTTTGGACAAACTGGGCATTTATCTGACATTTCGATAAGTCATTTTTGAGTTCTCTATAAGAGTAATTTAAAATGATTTCTCGATATGTACTTCACTTCTTTAAATGACTTCTCGATAGACAACTCGAAATATCTATTTTTGAGTTCTCGACAAGTCATCTACTTTTACTATAAATACCCAGACTTCTCGATTATTTTAACTTGGAATTTCTTAAGACTCTAAGTAAACTGAATATTTATTAATTCATATCCTCATTATATGAAGTTAATAAATAGCAGATCAAAAGAAGCAAAAAGTATGAAAAACTGATATAATTTAATTCATAAATTATGTTCAGCAATATACTTTAGACATACCTTGTCTATAATTACTCTGACTTATTGACATATTTACATGCTTAATTTTTTTTTAAATATGTTGGTCTAATGTAAGTAGACTAGTACTTTATATATGATGTTTTGAGATAACTGTTAATGGTTAAATTATTTGATTATATGTTGGTCTAATGTAAGTAGACTAGTTACTTTTATGTAGGGAGTACTTATTTATTTGCATGGGGAGCAGTTATTCTAAATAGTGAACTAATATTCTTGAGTACTTGCATAGAGAATAGTAACTAGTCATTTCTAACTGTCAAATGTGCTTATGTGATTATTACTCTTATTATCCGGGCAACTCAAGAGTCTATTGGTTTCTATTTTTACTCCCTCTATAAATTAAAATGCTTCACTCTTTATCATTCATCACTCTCTTATTCTCAACAAACATCTAATTTCAAACTCACCTCCGGTTCATCTCTCTCTCTCTCACACACTCAAATGGATGCCCCAGTCTTTTACAGACTTATTCATGGAGCTTACCAGCCTGTCCATCACCTAGATGAAGACCAAATTTACTTTGATCCCTTCGGACTTCGTGTCCATCTCAGGGGGTTGTTTGCAGCCCCTTTGATATTTAAGAGAGATCTTTGATGAACTCTCATGGGATGATCAACTCAGCATCCTTTTCTTTGAGATGGAAGTCTCTCTCGAGTAGGAGAGCCGTGCAAGAGTAGCTGAGCAGCAACGCCTTGCTACTTTGGAGTTGCAGGAGAAAATCATTTCTCTTGCACACTCCATGTACAAAGCTTACTAGCGTAGGGCAAGGAGGTTGGGGGCAGAGAAGAAGAAGTCCAAACTAGAATAGTTAGGATTAGGATTTACTTGTTGAAATCTATGTCTTAATGTACTTTATTTCCATTATTAATGAAAATTCAAATTCTTCTCTAGCATTCTCTTGTTTGTGTAATGATTACTATGTGCTTATATCTGTATTGAATATTCTCTTCTCTGCAATAATGCTTGCAACTAAAATATCTTGCAATGTATTCATCTAATGGAACTCTAAAAAGATACATTTTTTCAATGCATTGCAAGTCCAACACAATCTACTCAGACAACAACAAGGAATTCAGATAATCAATCGACAAGTATTAGTGCTAAAACTGCAGCTAAAAAATTTCAACACCAAACTGCAGTTTACCCAGGCACAGTAACACAAACATAAACTCAAACACAATCCCACTCAGGTAACTCTCAAAAGGAACCTGTTTTATAAAAGGAAAAAATCCCCAAAATGTTCTTCAGTTGTTTTGTTTTTTGAGAAAAGAAACATGGTATCACTAACATGAAAAACTCTTCAGATTTTTATGAATATCACTAATGCACTTTCATGTGCAAAATAGTCTTAACAGACTGATAGGTTTAAGGGTAGTACTCCTGAAGGGGAGCTATCTAAATCCTCTCCAATTCAATTGGAAGTTCCTCAAGAAAGAACAACTCCCCTCATAACTCTAGCAGAAGCAACCTTAGTAGTCAAAGCTAGAAGTACAATTGCCCATAATCCTATCATAGGGGAGGCAAGCATAGCACATTCAAGCGCCAATGTGTTGCAAGACACACAAGGGTTTGAGGCTGCTGCACATGACAGTAACCCAGTCAAATCCCCTCCAATTCAATTGGAGGTTCCCACTACAAGTGGAGGACAACACACTGTCAAAACCACAGAGCAGTCTGTGAGTCAAACTGTGACCCTAGTCACATATGTTTATGAACTCACTCTTCTGATGAAATGAGTATGATTAGACCTATATGGATTTCCCCTAATCATGTTATCACAGATAAACTCTTCTCAGCCACCTCTTATTTCTGTAGGTCAAACAACATTTGAGCCTTTCATGTGAGAGTAAGAGAAAAGATTGAGAGAAAAACAGAGAATAAAAGAGGCAGGATCCTTTCTGGAAAAGGAGAGGTGGATGAGTGTATGGATTTAGTAATCCTTGTGAGGGAACTCTGACTCACAAAAGTTATGAGACTAGTGCAGTGAGAAGTAGTGAGACTACTTATTCAAAAGAACAGAGAGCTTAGGACTTTTATCACTGACAGACTTTTTCTGCAGATCTAAGTGAAATTTCTATCCTATTTGATAAACCCATCACCATAAATCTCACTGAAGCTTGAAGCTGCAGATAATGTTCCAAAAGGACAATGATAGCAGCTTGAAAAATGTGCGTCTAGCTGGATCCTTCTTCTTGGAGATAATGTCAAAAAGGGGGAGAAGATATATCTAAATGCCAAAACAGCTAATGGATGTTGAATAAATCTAAATGCAACTCAACAAAAGAATACCAGTTGGGAAGATTGGTTTATGTATTTAGTTAAAGTTTTGACATCATCAATCGGAACTTGTGCATAATTTCATAATGAAAAAGTTGGGGGAGATTATAAAATATAATAGATGATGTCAAAGATTAATAGAGCTAAAAATGTCATTAGCATCTCTGATTATAGTATGGAGCAAATCAAATGGACATATGATCTGAGTAGAAGATTAATGAACAGTTATCTTCAGTAATCAGTTAAGCTTGGGGTCAATCCTAAGTAAGTTGTATTGTTATCTAAATTTATATTTTATACTTGTAACACTTAAAGTCTATAAAAATGCAAAGGAGCAGACTGAAGTCTTTTTCCTAAAACAGTATCAAGCCTATGGATTTTATTTGAAAGAAGATCAAGAAGATCATGCCTCAGAAGAATTTTGAAGAAGCTTGGAGTTGAATAAATTTGTTTGGAGAAAAATGTTCTAAGTCAAGATCTCTACAAGTCACAGATTTAATATTATAGAGAAGTCATTCAAACTCCAAGCTTTCCCTCCAATTCAATTAGAAGTTCCCACTACAAGTGGAGGACAACACACTGTCAAAACCACAGAGCAGTCTGTGAGTCAAACTGTGACCCTAGTCACATATGTTTATGAACTCATTCTTCTGATGAAATGAGTATGATTAGACCTATATGGATTTCCCCTAATCATGTGATCACAGATAAACTCTTCTCAGCCACCTCTTATTTCTGTAGGTCAAACAACATTTGAGGCTTTCATGTGAGAATAAGAGAAAAGATTGAAAGAAAAACAGAGAATAAGAGAGACAAGATCCTTTCTGGAAAAAAGAGAGGTGGGTGAGTGTATGGATTTAGTAATCCTTGTGAGGGAACTCTGACTCTCAAAAGTTATGAGACTAGTGCAGTGAGAAGTAGTGAGACTACTTATTCAAAAGAATAGAGAGCTTAGGACTTTTATCACTGACAGACTTTTTCTGCAGATCTAAGTGAATTTCTATCCTATTTGATAAACTCATCACCATAAATCTCACTGAAGCTTGAAGCTGCAGATAGTGTTCTAAATGGACAATAATAGCAGCTTGAACAATGTGCGTCTAGCTGGATCCTTCTTCCTGGAGATAATGTCAAAAAGGGGGAGAAGATATATCTAAATGCCAAAACAGCTAATGGATGTTGAATAAATCTAAATACAACTCAACAAAAGAAGACCTGTTGGGAAGATTGGTTTCTGCATTTAGTTAAAGTTTTGACATCATCAATCGGAACTTGTGCATAATTTCATAATGAACAAGTTGGGGGAGATTATAATATATAATAGATGATGTCAAAGATTACTAGAGCTAACAATGTCATTAGCATCTCTGATTATAGTATGGAGCAAATCAAATGGACATATGATCTGAGTAGAAGATTAATGAACAGTTATCTTCAGTAATCTATTAAGCTTGAGGTCAGACCTAAGTAAGTTGTATTGTTATCTAAATTTGTATTTTATACTTGTAACACTTAAAGTCTGTAAAAATGCAAAGGTGCAGACTGGAGTCTTTTTCCTAAAACAGTATCAAGCCTAAGGATTCTATCTGAAAGAAGATCAAGAAGATCATGCCTCAGAAGAATTTTGAAGAAGCTTGGAGTTGAATAAATTTATTTGGAGAAAAACGTTCTAAGTCAAGATATCTACAAGTCACAGATTTAATGTTATAGAGAAGTCATCCAAACTCCAGACAGTACCGACGGATGAGCAGTGTCTACTTGATGGATGAGCAGTGTCTACTTGATGGATGTGTAGTGTCTACTCGATGGATGAGCAATGTCTACTCGACGGATGAGCAATGTCCACTTGATGGATAAGAAACCACTACTCGACGGATAAGCAATATCCACCGGGAGTAGAGAAGTCAGGAAAGCTACTCGAGTATTCAAGAAGATATCGACAAGCTAATTTGAATAACTGAAGATTGGAGATATCGACAAGTCATTCCTTCACTAGAGAACTCAGAGTTATCGACAAGTCTACACTTATTCGAGAACTCAGAGATATCTACAAGTCAAAGTGAAGATATGAAGATTAGAGATCTCAACAAGCTGAAGACCTCTACAAGCCAAACTTATTACGTAGTGCTAGAGATCTCGATAAGCCTATGTACTTATCGTGTTAGGTCACACACACACTGTAGAGGGGGTGAATACAGTGTATAGTACACTCAAATCGAACTTTAAGATCTTAAGTAACAGAAAACAAACTTTATTGAAACAATAAACTCTGTTAAAGTATGGAACTGTTACCTCTCAGTGATGAACAAATATCACGAGAGCTGCTAGGGTTACAATGAATAATCTTTTCTAATAATGATAACACTTATAGTGTAAACCCTATGTCTGTGTTTATATACTACACAATTACAAGATAATCGCTAATTGATATGGAATATAATTCTGCTTCCTAAAATATATCAATCAGATATCTTTTCTTCCAAGTATTCCATTCTTCACGGAATTCCTTCTTCATGCATATCTCTTCTTATGTTTATCTCGATCTTCTTTCCTTTAATCAGCTACTGTCCTTATCTGATTGTCCTTCAGCACTTAAGTTCTGATATCTATCTTCTGATGATTATCTCCTGATAATATAAGTACTGATATCCTTAAGTCCTGACTTCCAGTATAAGTACTGATCAACAGTTAAGTACTGATTTATCCTGTTCACGTAAGATCTGAAAGCTAAACATAAAACATATTAGCCATGACATTATCAAATATATCTAACAATCTCCCCCAACTTGTAAATTAACAAAATATACAAGTTTAACAGATATTTGATGATGTCAAAAACATGAAGTACAAATGCATGAGAAATAGACTAGATAACTACAACTTACAGTCCTTAAAGTTTTTACCAATTTCAACTTCTGATAACAACTTCAATCTGTATAAATATCAGAATTTAAGCAGTTGTAGATCTTCGACTTGGCTTCTTCATTTTCTGATCTCTCTGATGTCAGGAGTTGTTCTGAGATAGTTCTTCAACAAACATTTCTCAGCATATCTTAGTTCATCAATCATTCTCCTTTTAACACCTTTGAGCTCTGCAGTATCTTCACCAGTTTGAAAGATTGCAGCTCTGAGATCATTAATCTTTGCTTTTCTCAACTCCTGATCTAGTCTTATGACATAAGCTTTGTCAGACTCAAGATTGAATTCAAGTCCCTTAATACCAAGATACGTTCTGATCTGTGCAGTATTAGGCTTCATATCAACAATATCACCATTGTGATCTCTGTACTTTGGAACATATATGCTGTCAGACTTAACAGAATAAAGCCTTTTCTGTCTCTGAATCTGTTCTTTTAAGTAGTTTGCAGCAGTCTCTGTTATTCTGTCATCCACTTGAAATAAGAAAAGTACATGCTCCAATTCTTCAAAATACTTCAAAGGAATGGCATTTTTTCTTATATGATAAACCCTACCATCTGTCATGAAATACAACATGATGTATTCTTTCAAGTAGGTATGGTAAACCATCTGTACAGATTTCAGTTGATTCAATCTCTCAGGAGTTGCTCCAATACCTGGTTCACTCAAGGAAGTTGGATCATTGGTAGTGTTGTGTGCTCTTCTTTCATCAGCACTTCCCAATCCAGTTTTATCTCTAGCTTCCTTTCCAGTAACTACTCTTGCTTCAAAACCACTTGCAGTAGTCTTCAAAGATTGAGTCTGTTTTGCTTTAGTGAATCCTGGTAGGAGTGTCTTTGATCTATTTTCTGATATCAAGTTAACTTGAGCTCTGTCAGAGGTTACTTGCTTCTTCTGAATATCAGAACTTACAATTTCTTGACTCTGAACAACTTGAGCCATGTTAGAGGTTGTTTTAAGAACTTTTCTTGAAGTCAGAGCAAGATCATCTTTTCCATCAGTAATTTCTTCTTCCTCAGGAGGTACATAAGCCTTGATAGGTTCACCAACCTTTTCTTTACCCTTGGACCTTGGATCTATCTGTGGTTGTGATCTAGCCAATATTGCTTCAGTATGTGTCCTTTCTTTGATCACAATGCCTTTAAGTTTTGGAAGTAACTTTTTACCAGAAGCTTCAGATTTAGATGTGACTTTCTCTGATTTAAGTCTGGCTTCTTCTTCCTTTAAACTTTCCAAGTCCATCCCTGGATTTTCTTGAAGAAATAACTGTCTTGACATTTCCTCATCAAGATCTAGAAGTTCATCAGAACTTATCCTTTTACCAGCAGCAGAACTTATTCTTTTCCCAGTATCAGAACTTGTTCTGTGACTAGCTTGTCTTGATGTAAACCTTCTACCTTGACTATGACCACTACCCATTCCAGAGTTTCCTTGGTCATCTTTTCCATCATCCTTTCCTTGCAGTGTCTTGTTGGTTTTGCATTTGGACTTAATTACCTTCTCCCCCTTTTTGGCATCAGCAGGTAATAAAAGAGAGATAAGTAGTTCCACTGAGGTTTGGATTTCAGTAAGTTGCGATTGCTGAGAAGCTTGATTTGTCAGAATTTGATCAATCTGAGCTTGTTGTTTCTCTTGAGTTTTCTCAATATAAGCAATCCTGTCAATGGTAGGTTGAAAGAACTTTTTCTTATCAATTTTCCAAACTTGTTCCTGTTTGATAAAGTTCTCCTGAATCTTGTGTAGCTCTGCATGAGTATTGGAATGAAGACCTTATAGATGTTTAGTACTCAATGCAGTGACTCTAAGCTGGGTTTTAAAATCATCAGAATTTAACATTTCATCAGCTTTAGTCAAGTGCTCAGCAAGATGTAAAGCATTTGGAACACATGAAACTGAGTTCCATTCCTTAGTCCACTCCTGACCTGCAGGAGTTTCACTCCAAGGCACTGGTGCATCCCTGATAACAAACTCCTTTACCAGTTCAGACTTAGGAAGAGTCGGTGGAGGAGTATATCCTGAAGGACCTGCTTCATCAGCATCTACAGTTGTAGCAGCTTCACCAGTATCTCCAACATTTGCAGCATCAGAACTTAAAGAATCAGTATCTTCTGATAAGACAACAGTGTGAGTAGCAATGGAGGCTTCAGCATCCTCTAATTGCTGATCAGATACTAAGTTCTGATCAACAGCCATATCCTGATGCTCACCTAAAATCTGATCATCAGCATCTTGATGCAGAGAAGGTGTTGTTGATAACTCTGGAGTTTGAACAGCATCAGTAACAGGTGTTGTGGAAGGATTATTTGTTGTTGGAGCTTCTAAGAAAAGTATTGTAGGCACAACCAGGTTCTGAATATTAATTTCAGCACTTGTGCCTGGATCAACAAGAGACACAGATGGTGAGTTAGCCTTGTCAGATACAGCTTCCTGAGATGGAGTTGATGGAGAAGAAGTGACTGGAGCAAATTCCTTGTTTTGTGAGATCAGAGATTCCTGATCCCCTTCCTTAGCTGCTTCCTCCTCATCATCTGAAACTGGCCTTTGTGCCCTCTATTTCTTGTACTTCCTTGTTGATTTGGATTCCTTGGGAGTTTCAGGAACTATCATACGTCTAAGCCTCTTGAGATGCCTAGAACCCCCAATTTCAGAATCCTTCTGAGAAGTTGCTTTCTCAGCTTCAACCACCACAGGTTCTGTAAAAGGAATCTGTTCCTCAGAATCTGATTCATCTCTCAAAGTAATTCTCCTCCTCTTTTGAGGTGTTTGAGGAACAGTCTTTGTTCTCTTTGGCTTAGAGGATGTAGGCTTCACAGTAGGTGCTGAAGAAGAAGGTTGAGCAGTCTGTGAAGTGGAGAGATAGGATTTGAGATAAGTTCTGAGGGTAGGTTGAGTAGAATGAGAGGTAGGTACTGAGGTTGATGGATTTTGGGTGGTTGGAGGTGGTTGAACATCAGAGTAAACAGATCTATAAGTATCAGGATCAGCATTTACCAGTATCCGTTTCACAGACTTAGGAATCTGTAATGGTCTAACCACTTTCTTCTTAGTATCAGCATTTACCAGGTCATTAAAGTATCATTTTGCAACCTTAAAAGGTGGGGTTTGAGTGCTGACTAAATGAGGTTCATCAGTACAGTAAGTGTAAATAAGTTGACAGAATCTAGCAAAATAAACAACATCTCGATCCTCTGTCATCCTATCCCCAATAAAACCAATTATTCCAGTTGCAAAATCAAAACGAGTTTGATGGATAATAGCATACCCTATGTGCTGACTCAGAATTGGGATAACATCAAAATTTGAACATTTGTTCCCAAAAGCTTTGGTGATGCAATCAAAGAAGAAACTCCATTCTCTTCTGATATTAGCCCGTTTCAACTGTCCAAGTTTCGTTAGACTCTTTTCACATCCCAATTCAGCCATTAACTCCCGAAGGGCTGAGTCCTCTGGAACTGAGAAAGTATAATCCTCTGGAAGATGTAAAGCCCTGCGTACTGTACCAGGAGTGACTACAAAGGATGAATCACCCACTTGGAAGATAATACTAGGAGTTCCACGGTTACCACCATCATCAAAAACTCCAGTCCTCCAGAACCTCAGAACTTGTTGACTTGAAAATAATTCAGGCTGAGTTAAGGCGTACCCAACCTCACTATGTGCAAGAAGATCTTGCATAAAGTGCAATTCAGATGGAGCGTCAGCATGATCAAGAATTGCAGCATAGTTGTTTGGAACAAACTTTGCTCCATCAATGATTAAATCCTTTGGTGCCATGTGAAAAAATTGAGAATTAAGTATGCCTGTTAGGTGTTTGATATAATGTCTGTATGAACACAACGGAAAAAGTAAGTGAAGGAGAGTAAAAGTAAGAAGAGAGATAAAAGATGAAGAAATTAAAAAGATTAAAGAAATCTTCTCTCTGCTGTACTTATACAAAAAAATATTACCGTTGGACACCTGTCAGACATGCAGTAATAACGGATAGTTACTGGGCTCGAGAAAATAGTAATCATGACTTACCCATTTGCCGAGTTTCAAGGAAAAAACTGTTCTACTTATCAAGGGAAACAATTTTAATTCAAAATTTAAGCCGTTAGCACTGATTGAATTATTTTTCACTGCAACATTAATATTCTGAAAATAAATCATGTTAAAAATAACCGAGATAATTTCGATGAATAAGTGCTGACAGAGAATCAGAACTTAAATAAAAACAAAATTTAAATGGTCATCAGAATATCAATCAGGATTTATCAACACAAGTTAAAATAACTCAGAGACAAAATCTTGAAGTAAAAACAATTTTCATTAATATATCAAGTCAATACATTTATGAAATGGAAATTACATCAATACGTATACAAGATTTTCCCTAAGCTTCTAATCCTAACAACAACAGCTTTAGTCCTAGCTAAGAAGCCTGACAAAGCTGAGGATGAAGAAGAACAGGAAGAAGACAAGATTAAGTCATCTTCCTCTTCCTATCTTTGACGAACAAGATGGCGAGTCGTATGATTCGCTCTTGCTGACGGATACGACGAAGGTGTAGGTCTCTTCGAACGGCCACCAGATCACGTTTGATAACCTCTGGAAATTGAATCCAGAGATTGTGAGGGATGTTGGTGATAGGGTAGGGAGTTGGAATTCCATTCAAAAAGACATGCACAGTCTCATCACCGTAATTGTAGAACCAGCCAAATTCAGCCATTTGTGATAGTAAATGAAAAACAAGACTGAATTTGTGATAAAAGTATGATGAGAAGACTAATGTGAAGTAGCTGTTTATATAGGCAAAAGAATGCCAAGAGGCGCAAAGATATTTAATGCTGACAGGTAACATTAATTCTACCTCATCTCCCTAGACTTTGAAAAAGAATAACAGTCATTGGAAAGGGGAATCATGGTCTAGACCGCACAAGACACAAGAAACAGTGGACTGTTCAAGTACAAATACCATTAATCCTTAGCATAGTGACTATTAATCTTCCACTTCAACATATTCGAGTTCAAACTGAGACTGTTATCAAATTTTATTCACAGATAAGCCAAGTAAAGGATTAGACTGAGAAATCAGAACTTAGACCTATACCAGAACTTAACAGTCATCAGAACATAATTTCTTAACTCGAAAAAGGAATGCCCATCTTAGTAAATACTCATACAAGTTCTGAGTTATGGACGTCAGAACTTAATCATCAGAACGTGTAACTTAGAACTTGTCCTCAGAATTTGTGCAGTAATGACACAATGACTGTTTATCTAAAATAACATAGATCACCACATAAATTTTCATCATTAAGATGGAGTGATTAGTGTGTGCATTAAGCTAAAAACAGACAAAGAGTAAAGTCTGATTCACTTCAGTACATCTTAGAAATAAGGCATAACTAAAATTTTGCTAAAGATCTGTCATTGTCCTGAAACCTACTGATGAATGAGTTCATGCTAGAGTCCATCTCAACTGTTTTGTGCTAATTTTATGCATCTTTTGCAATTCTGTTTTACAGTGGCTTCTTAGTGTAAGTGAGTCACGACTGTTTATCAGAATTTATGCTATTTTCAGAGTATTTCTCCGGTAATCATAGAGTGTGAAAAGTCACCAAGAAAATATTTTGCTTTTCTGATGCATATTTACTTAATACCAGCAATGCACTTGGGTCGTCCCTTCCACATTTTTACTCTAGATCTCAAAGGAGTACCTGATTTTAATCTTTGATCTTTTTGCTTTTTCTTTTGATAAGAGAGGTTTATCAGCACTTAGTACATTCAGCAGTTTTACTAGTATCAGAACTTAACAGATGAGTAGCATTATTCTAATTTGTGACTTAGTAATAAGATATACAAAGTAAACTTAACTAAGCTCAGTTATCAGAATTTGCTAGTGTCATAAGATTTCCACTGAAATAATTACTTCTTCCATGGAATCATTTGTTTATTGAAGACTACTAGGTCAGTATCTAGCACAGTTATCCTCATAGGAATGAATAGGTACTAGAACAAACATATCACTTATCATAGTTTAGAAATATATATCAGACAACAGTCAGTACTTAAAGACATTTATCAATTAAGCACAGAATATACAATGAGATTAATTCTGTAAATACTGAGCATAAAGTCTGATTCATAGAACAAGTCTAAGCAGATTTAGAGAAAGAACCTGAAACCATTCCAAGTTCATTTACCAATCTTGTAAAAGTAGCTTCACATAATGGTTTTGTGAAGATATCTGCCAATTGTTGATCTGTGGGAACAAAATGCAATTCCACTATACCTTCATCCACATGTTCCCTGATGAAGTGGTACCTGATGCTGATGTGCTTTGTCATTGAGTGTTGAACTGGATTACCTGTCATAGCAATAGCACTTTGATTATCACAGTAAATAGGGATTTTGAAATATGTTAACCCATAATCTAGTAACTGATTCTTCATCCAAAGAATCTGTGCACAACAGCTTCCTGCAGCAATATACTCTGCTTCTGCAGTTGATGTGGAAATTGACTTTTGTTTCTTGCTGTACCAAGAAACCAATCTGCCTCCAAGAAATTGGCAGCTTCCACTTGTGCTTTTCCTGTCAATTTTGCAACCTGCAAAATCTGCATCTGAGTAA